>NC_074686.1:28091528-28391528 GCF_029448725.1 Salvelinus fontinalis
GTTTCTACAACTTGATTGGATACCACCTGTGGTAAATTCTATTGATTGGACATGATTTGGAAAGACACACATCTGTCTAAATAAGGTCCCACAGTTGACAGTGCACATCAGAGCAAAAACTAAGCCATGAGGTCAAAGGAATTGTCCGTAGAGCCCCGATACAGGATTGTGTCGAGGCACAGATCTGGGGAAGGGTACCAAAACATTTCTGTAGCATTGAAGGTCCCCAAGGACACAGTGGCCTCCATCATTCTTAAATGTAAGAAGTTTGGAACCAACAAGACTCTTCTTAGAGCTGGCTGCCCGGTCAAACTGAGCAATCAGGGGAGAGGGGCATTAGTCAGGGAGGTCACTCTGACAGAGCTCCATATTTTCTCTGTGGAGATGGGAGAACCTTCCAGAAGGACAACCATCTCTGCAGCACTCCACTAATCCGGCCTTTATGGTAGAGTGGTCAGACTGAAGTCACTCCTCAGTAAATGGCACATGACAGCCCGCTTGGAGATTGCCAAAAGGCACCTAAAGGACTCTCAGACCATGAGAAACAAGATGATCTCGTCTGAAGAAACCAAGATTGAACTCTTTGGCCTGAATGCCAAGCGTCAAGCGTTTGAACGCGATCTAACATCTCTGGAAAATAGCTGTGCTGCAACGCTGCCAATCCAGACAGAGAGCTTGAGAGGATCTGCAGAGAAGAATGGGATAAACTCCCCAAATACAAGTGTGCCAAGCTTGTAGTCATACGCAAGAAGACTCAAGGCTGTAATTGTGGCCAAAGGTGCTTCAACAAAGTACTGAGTAAAGGGTCTGAATAGTTATGTAAATGTGACATTTACATTTACAATTACTAAGTCCAGCTCCAGACTGTGTATGAATCCCAAATGGCACCCTACTCCCTATATTGTGCACTACTTTTGAACAGCGGCCATTGGGCTTGGG
Source organism: Salvelinus fontinalis (assembly GCF_029448725.1). NCBI lineage: Eukaryota > Metazoa > Chordata > Actinopteri > Salmoniformes > Salmonidae > Salvelinus > Salvelinus fontinalis. The sequence goes on from NC_074686.1 coordinate 28,092,468, forward strand.
TCAAAGGTAATGCAGTATATTATACATTTTTTACAATTTCACCTTTATTTAACCAGGTAGGCTAGTTGAGAACAAGTTCTCATCTACAACTGCGACCTGGCCAAGATAAAGCAAAGCAATGCGACACAAACAACAACACAAAGTTACACATGGAATAAGCAAACATACAGTCAATAACACAACAGAAAAAAAGTATATGTACAATGTGTGCAAATGAGGTAAGATAAGGGAGGTATGGCAATAAATAGGCCATAGTGGCGAAATAATTTGAATTTAGCAATATAAACACTGGAGTGATAGATGTGCAGAAGATAAATGTAGAGTAGCAAGTAGAGATGCTGGGGTGCAAAGGAACAACAACAAAAAATAACAGTATGGGGATGAGGTAGTTGAATGGGCTATTTACAAATGGGCTACGTACAGGTGCAGTGATCTGTGAGCTGCTCTGACAGCTGGTGCTTAAAGTTAGTGAGGGAGATATGAGTCTCCAGCGTCAGTGATTTTGCAATTTGTTCCCGTCATTGGCAGCAGAGAACTGGGAGGAAAGGCGGCCAAAAGAGGAAAATGGCTTTAGGGGTGACCAGTGAAATATACCTGCTGGAGCGTGTGCTACGGGTGGGTGCTGCTATGGTGACCAGTGAGCTAAGATAAGGCGGGGCTTTACCTAGCAAAGACTTATAGATGACCTGGAGCCAGTGGGTTTGGCGACGAATATGAAGCAAGGGCCAGCCAACAAGAGCATACAGGTTGCAGTGGTGGGTAGTATATGGGGCTTTGGTGACAAAACGGACGGCACTGTGATAGACTGCATCCAGTTTGCTGAGTAGAGTGTTGGAGGCTATTTTGTAAATGACATCGCCGAAGTCGAGGATCGGCAGGATAGTCAGTTTTACGGGGGGTGTGTTTGGCAGCATGAGTGAAGGATGCTTTGTTGCGAAATAGGAAGCCAATTCTAGATTTAATTTTGGATTGGAGATGCTTAATGTGAGTCTGGAAAGAGAGTTTACAGTCTAACCAGACACCTAGGTATTTGTAGTTGTCCACATATTCTAAGTCAGAAGCATCCAGAGTAGTGATGCTGGACAGGCGGGCAGGTGCAGGCAGCAATCGGTTGAAGAGCATGTATTTAGTTTGACTTGCATTTAAGAGCAGTTGAATGCCACGGAAGGAGAGTTGTATGGCATTGAAGCTCATCTGGAGGTTAGTTAACTTCTCTAGGGTAGGGGGCAGCATTCGGAATTTTGGATGAAAAGCATGCCCAAATTAAACTGCTTGCTTCTCGGGCCCAGAAGATATGATATGCATATAACTGGTATATTTGGATAGAAAACACTCTAACGTTTCCAAAACTGTTAAAATAGTGTCTGTGAGTATAACAGAACTGATTTGGCAGGCGAAAACCTGAGAAACATCCATTCGGGAAGTAGTTTTTTTTGTGGTTTTGTAGTTTTCTATTCAATGCCATTACAGTATCCACTGACTTAGGACTCAAATTGCAGTTCCTATGCCTTCCACTAGATGTCAACAGTCTTTAGAAATTGTTTCAGGCTTGTATTCTGAAAAATTAGGAAGTAAGAGCAGTCTGAATGAGTGGACCTTGAAGTGTCACAGAGCTTTTTCATGTGTGCGACCGAGAGAGTGCCTTTCTTGTTTACCTTTTAAATTGACGATGTTATTGTCCGGTTGAAATATTATTGATTATTTTGGCTAAAAACAACACGAAGATTAAATATAAATTTCGTTTGACATGTTGCTATGAACTTTACGGATACAATTTGGATTTTTTTGTCTGCCTGTTTTGACTGCGTTTGAGCCTGTGGATTACTGAAGAAAATGCGCGAACAAAACTGAGGTTTTTGGATATAAAGAGACTTTATCGAACAAAAGGAACATTTATTGAGTAAATGAATGTCTGCTGAGTGCAACCATATGAAGATCATCAAAGGTAAGGGATTAATTGTATCTCTATTTCTGACTTGTGTAACTCTTCTACTTGGCTGGCTACTGTTTGTAATGATTTGTCTGCTGGGCTATGTTCTCAAATAATCGTAAGGTATGCTTTCGCCGTAAAGCATTTTTTAAATCTGACACAGTGGTTGGATTCACAAGAAGTTCATCTTTAAACCTATGTAAAATATGTTTTGTTTTCTGAATTTTTATAATGAGTATTTCTGTATTTTAATTTGGCACCCAGCAGTTTCACTGGCTGTTGAAGAGGTGGGATGCTAACGTCTCACGTACCGAAGAGAGGTTAACACAGTGTCCAAATAAGGGCCAGAAGTATACAGAATGGTGTCGTCTGCGTAGAGGTGGATCAGAGAGTCACCAGCAGCAAGAGCGACATCATTGCTGTATACAGAGAAAACAGTCGGCCCAAGAATTGAACCCTGTGGCACCCCCATAGACTGCCAGAGGTCCGGACAATAGGCCCTCCGAATTGTCACACTGAACTCTGTCTGAGAAACCAAGGCTGTTGAGTCTGCAGATAAGAATGTGGTGATTGACAGAGTCGAAAGCCTTGGCCAGGTCGATGAATACAGCTGCACAGTATTGTCTCTTATCGATGGCGGTTATGATATCGTTTAGGACCTTGAGTGTGGCTGAGGTGCACCCATGACCAGCTCGGAAACCAGATTGCATAGCGGAGAAGGTACGATGGGATTCAAAATGGTCGGTGATCTGTTTGTTAACTTCGCTTTCGAAGACCTTAGAAAGGCAGGGTAGGATAAATATAAGTCCCTGCTGATTTGTACGGGTCCAGATTTTGCAGCTCTTTCAGAACATCAGCTATCTGCATTTTGGCGAAGGAGAAATGGGAAGGCGTGGGCAAGTTGCTGTGGGGGGTGCAGGGCTGTTGACCAGGGTAGGGGTGGCCAGGTGGAAAGCATGGCCAGCCAAAGAAAAATGCTAATTGAAATTCTCAATTATTGTGAATTTATCGGTGGTGACAGTGTTTCCTAGCCTCAGTGCAGTGGGCAGCTGGGAGGAGGTGCTCTTATTCTCCATGGACTTTACAGTGTACCAGAAGTTTTTGGAGTTTGTGCTGCAGGATGCAAATTTCTGTTTGAAAAAGCTAGCCTTTGCTTTCCTAACTGCCTGTGTATATTGGTTCCTAACTTCCCTGAAAAGTTACATATTGCGGGGGCTATTCGATGCTAATGCCGTACGCCACAGGATGTTTTTGTGCTGGTCAAGGGCAGTCAGGTCTGGAGTGAACCACGGGCTATATCTGTTCCTGGTTCTACATTTTTTGAATGGGGCATGCTTAATTAAGATTGTGAGGAAAGCACTTTTAAAGAATAACCAATCATCTTCTACTGACAGAATGAGGTCAATATCCTTCCAGGATACCCGGGCCAGGTCAATTAGAAAGGCCTGCTCGCTGAAGTGTTTTAGGGAGAGTTTGACAGTGATGAGTGGTGGTCGTTTGACCGCAGACCGATTACGGACGCAAGCAATGAGGCAGTGATCGCTGAGACCCTGGTCGAAGACAGCAGAGGTGTATTTGGAGGGCAGGTTGGTTAGGATGATATCTATGAGGGTGACTGTGTTTACGGATTTGGGGTTATACCTGGTGGGTTCATTGCTAATTTGTGTGAGATTGAGGGCATCAAGCTTAGATTGTAGGATGGCCGGGGTGTTAAGCATGTCCCAGTTTAGGTCACCTAACAGCACGAGCTCTGAAGATAGATGGGGGGCAATCAATTCACATATGGTGTCCAGGGCACAGCTGGGAGCAGAAGGTGGTCTATAGCAAGCGGCAACGGTGAGAGACTTGTTTCTGGAAAGATGGATTTTTAAAAGTAGAAGCTCAAATTGTTTGGGCACAGACCTTGATAGCATGACAGAACTCTGCAGGCTATCTCTGCAGTAGACTGCAACTCCGCCCCCTTTGGCAGTTCTATCTTGTCGGAAAATGTTATAGTTAGGGATGGAAATTTCAGGGTTTTTGGTGGCCTTCCTAAACCATGATTCAGACACGGCTAGGACATCTGGGTTGGCAGAGTGTGCTATAGCAGGGAATAAAACAAACCTAGGGAGGAGGCTTCTAATGTTAACATGCATGAAACCAAGGCTTTTACGGTTACAGAAGTCAACAAATGAGAGCGCCTGGGGAATGGGAGTGGAGCTAGGCACTGCAGGGCCTGGATTAACCTCTACATCACCAGAGGAGCAGAGGAGGAGTAGGATAAGGGTACGGCTAAGGGCTATAAGAACTGGTTGTCTAGTACGTTCGGAACAGAGAGTAAAAGGAGCAGGTTTCTGGGTGCGGTCCCTGTCCCTCTTTGGGTGTGAGACAAAGGTTGTGTCTACACTTGACACTTACATGCAACTTCTGCTATCAGAAAACAAAGATCGCATTGAAAAGATGGGTATAGAAGCACAAAAGTCTCTTTGTATTTTTATTTCTTAAGGATCTCCATTAGTTCCTGCCAAGGCAGCAGCTACTCTTCCTGGAGTTTATTAAGGATGCCCATTAGGTCCTGCCAAGGCAACAGCTACTCTTCCTGGGATTTATTAGGGATGCCCATTAGTTCCTGCCAAGGCAGCAGCTATTCTTCCTGGGGTTTATTAAGGATCCCCATTAGGTCCTGCCAAGGCAGCAGCTACTCTTCCTGGGGTTTATTAAGGATCCCCATTAGTTCCTGCCAAGGCAACAGCTACTCTTCTTGGGGTCCAAACACATGAAGGCCTTTACATCACACATAAAACAAAAAATATAAAACAGTACATTATTGCACATTACATTACTACACCACTACATATCTACAATACTAAATATATAATACCACTATAAAACAATATTACAATGTACGTGTGTGCGTGTGCTTGCATATGTGTGTATGCATGTGTCTGTACCTGTGTGTGTGTGTGTGTCTTCACAGTACCAACTGTTCCATAAGGTGTATTTTAATCTGTTTTTTTAAATCTGATTCTACTGCTTGCATCAGTTACCTGATGTAGAATAGAGTTCCATGTAGTCATGGCTCTATGTAGTACTGTGCGTCTCCCATAGTCTGTTCTGGACTTCTAGATTGTGAAGAGACCTCTTTTGCATGTCTTGTGGGGTATGCATGGCTGTGTGCTAGTAGTTTAAACAGGCAGCTCAGTGCATTCAGCTTGTCAACACCTCATGTTTTCTGGACTCATAAATGCTAGCCAGCTAGCTAATATTTAGAATATATATATTTTTGGGGGTAGAGTTATGCTAACCAATTTGCAATCCCTTTACTGTTGTTTGCTAGCTTGCTGGCTAGCTAGCTACAGATGTTAGCTGGCTAGTTAGCTACAGTAGTTAGCTACTGCCATTAGTTGTTGTTGTGTTATCATATTGTTCCTATTCTACCGTTTGAAGAACGCATACTGGCATTTGAATATAGAGAGGGAAAAGGGACTCAGGACACACTGTGGACACGGTAGACACATTTAAATGTAGGTGTAGACGCATGACACATTCAGAATTCCATGACCACAACTCTAAGATCAGAATACTAAAGCTGCATGAACTGTCAAGTCTAGACACGGCCAGAGATGAGTTTGAGGCATAGGTCACATTGGTCTCTCTGGCTCTTCTTGGGTGATTCATTCTGGGGAAAGCAGGAGCCTGCTGCTAGTCCGCTGTATTCTATTACTATAAGGGCAGCAGAGCAGTAAGTAAACAAACTGTAAACCAACCAGTACAAAGCCAAATACTCTGCCTACGTGCACAGAATAAGGGAGTCACAAGACTATATAAACACACACAAACACACACTACACTGACACAAAACAAACACACACATTCACATACACTACATACGCACACACACGCGCATACCGACAACAAGCACACACGCACATGCTGACACGACACAAACACACACGCTTTTACCTTCATCATATGCTGCTGCTACTAAGTTTTTATTTTACTCGTATTATCTATCCTGATGCCTAGTCACTTTACCCAGTCTTCATGTACATGTCTACCTCAAATACCGTATCATTATCTATCCTGATGCCTAGTCACTTTACCCAGTCTTCATGTACATGTCTACCTCAAATACTGTATCATTATCTATCCTGATGCCTAGTCACTTTACCCAGTCTTCATGTACATGTCTACCTCAAATATCTTGTACCCCCCCTACACAGTGTTCTGGTACTGGTACTCCCTGTAGATAGCTAAATGTATGTGTATTTTATTCCTGTTGTTATACTATTTTTCTTTTTATTATAATTTTTTCAAATGCATCGTTGGGATGCAAGCCTTTCACAGCTAAGTCTACACCCATTGTATTTGGTGCATGTGACAAATAAAATTCGATTTGTCATATTAAAAGTCCCAGTGCAGTCAAAACGTGATTTTCCTGTGTTTTATATACAAATTCAGGCTGTTCTGAGGACAACTCAAAATTAGGAAGGTGTGCTTAATGTTTTGTACACTCTGTGTATGTCATGGGAAGAGCAGGTGTTCTTAATGTTTTGTAAACTCAGTGTATGTCAGTGTATGTCATGGGAAGAGCAGGTGTTCTTAATGTTTTGTAAACTCAGTGTATGTCAGTGTATGTCATGGGAAGAGCAGGTGTTCTTAATGTTTTGTAAACTCAGTGTATGTCAGTGTATGTCATGGGAAGAGCAGGTGTTCTTAATGTTTTGTAAACTCAGTGTATGTCAGTGTATGTCATGGGAAGAGCAGGTGTTCTTAATGTTTTGTAAACTCAGTGTATGTCAGTGTATGTCATGGGAAGAGCAGGTGTTCTTAATGTTTTGTAAACTCAGTGTATGTCAGTGTATGTCATGGGAAGAGCAGGTGTTCTTAATGTTTTGTAAACTCAGTGTATGTCAGTGTATGTCCTGGAAAGAGGTGTTCCTTATGTTTTGTACATCAAGTGTGTGTACTAATATATACACTACTGTTTCAAAGTTTGGGGTCACTTATAAATGTCCTTGTTTTTGATGAGAAGCTAATTTTTTGTCCATTAAAATAACATCAAATTGATCAGAAATACAGTGTAGACATTGTTAATGTTGTAAATGACTATCGTAGCTGGAAACGGATGATTTTTAATGGAATATCTACATAGGCGTACAGAAGCCCATTATCAGCAACCATCACTCCTGTGTTCCAATGGCACGTTGTGTTAGCTAATCCAAGTTTATAATTTTAAAAGGATAATTGATCATTAGAAAACTCTTTTGCAATTATGTTAGCACAGCTGAAAACTGTTGTTCTGATTAAAGAAGCAATAAAACTGTCCTTCTTTAGACTAGTTGAGTATATGGAGCATCAGCATTTGTGGGTTCGATTACAGGCTCAAAATGGCCAGAAACAAAGACCTTCTTCTGAAACTCATCAGTTTATTCTTGTTCTAAGAAATGATGGCTATTCCATGCGAGAAATTGCCAAGAAACTGAAGATCTAATACAACGCTGTGTACTACTCTCTTCACAGAACAGCGTAAACTGGGTCTAACCGGAATAGAAAGAGGAATGGGAGGCCCTGGTACACAACTGAGAAAGAGGACAAGTACATTAGAGAGTCTAGTTTGAGAAGCAGACGCCTCACAAGTCCTCAACTGGCAGCTTCATTAAATAGTACCCGCAAAACATCCGTCTCAACGTCAACCGTGAAGAGGCGACTCCGGGATGCTGGCCTTCTAGGCAGAGTTTATCTTTCAAGTGTCTGTGTTCTTTTGCCCGTCGTAATATTTAATTTTTATTGGTCAGTCTGTGATATGGCTTTTTCTTTGCAAATCTGCCAAGAAGGCCAGCGTTGTACGAGATCTTCAGTTTCTTGGCAATTTCTCGCATGAAATAGCGTTAATTTATCAGAACAAGAATAGACTGACGAGTTTGAGAAGAAAGTTATTTGTTTCTAGCCATTTTGAGCCTGTAATTGAACCCACAAACGCTGATGCTCCAGATACTCAACTAGTCTAAAGAAGGCCAGTTTAATTGCTTCTTTAATCAGAACAACAGTTTTCAGCTGTGCCAACATAACTGAAAAAGGGTTTTCCAATAATCAATATGCATTTTAAAATGATAAACTTGGATTAGCTAACACAATGTGCAATTGGAACACAGGAGTGATGGTGCTGATAATGGGCCTCTGTACACCTATGTAGATATTCCATAAATAATCTGCCGTTTCCAGCTACGATAGTCATTTACAACATTAACAATGTCTACACTGTATTTCTGATCAATTTGATGTTATTTTAATGGCCAGAAAATTGCTTTTCTTTCAAAAACAAGGACATTTCTAAGTGACCCCAAATCTTTGAACGGTAGTATGTATATATATACAGTACCAGACAAAAGTTTGGACACACCTACTCATTCCAGGGTTTTTCTTTATTTTGACTATTTTCTACATCGTAGAATAATAGTGGCGGCATCAAAACTTTTACCAAAAGGGCTATCTTCTGAATACCATCCCAAACTTGTCACAACACACCTGATTTCCTCAAACACATTAAGAAAGAAAGAAATTCAACAAATTAACTTTTAACAAGGCACACCTGTTAATTGAAATGCATTCCAGGTGACTACCTCATGAAGCTGGTTGAGAGAATGCCAAGAGTGTGCAAAGCTGTCATCAAGGTAAAGGGTGGCAATTTGAAGAATCTCAAATATAAAATGTATTTTTTGATTTGTTTAACACTTTTTTGGTTACTACATGATTCCATGTGTGTTATTTCATAGTTTTGATGTCTTCACTATTATTCTACAATGTAGAAAATAGTAAAAATAAAGAAAAACCCTGGAATGAGTAGTGGTGTCCAAATGTTTGACTGGTACTGTATTTATAAAAGAGAGAGAGAGAGAGAGATCCACACTATGAGGTTGGAATAATACTGTGAAAATGTAAAAAATTATGATAATGCCCTTTTAGTGTTGGAGCTGTTTGAAATGACTGCCTTATATATCAGCCTGTTCTAAAGGTTTGAATTTTGACATGACCTGGCAGTAAATTAGTTAATAGACCAATAAGAAAGAGCATTCCAAACCTCTCTGGCAATAACAGCTAGTTTTCAGTTTTCCCCTCCCCACAAAAGTCTTGCTTGGGAAATTGGTCTTTGCTAAGAAGCTATGTTACTTCTTGACCATTTTAATTGAAAACAATTACAGTAAGGTATTTAATTGTTACCCTGAAATTATTTTATATTGATATAAAAAAACAGCTGCATTGGACCTTTAAGATGGACTGATTGCAACCCTCATCCCCCAGTATGTTGCTTATTTACAGTGGTGACCCCCAATCACCTCCACCTCAAGGACCAGACCAGACAGAAAAATACCCAAATAGCCAAGTATAAAACCAGCCTAGTGACACCATGACCCAAAAATTACAATTGCTTACATGCAAAGGGTTCATTCACCTAAACCTTTTTATAGTCAATTATATTCTTAAATTCAGATGGTCATCTAAGTAGTGGCAGACAGGATTCTACACTCCATTCAGACAAATCTGAGAGGGAGAAGCAATAGGATGGGTCTACTGCCCTCTGCCTTGGGCCAGACTCTGCCATGCCAAGGCTATACCCGACCCACGTCCATTCACGAGCTCAGCACAAATAAACAATGCCTGATTGTTGTGGTCAACAAACAAACAAACAACCGTGGTTTGTCTCATTCCCTGCCTGGCACGGGCATGTATAGCCTATCTAATCGTTGTACGCTACGCTCCTCTTCTCAATACAGCTCATTTTTGTCTGCTGGTGTGGTGCGGGATTTTATAATGGGATAGTTGGACTGCCTGCCACTTCCTCGCGCGCGCACGTCCTAACAGCGGCACGAGAAATACACGCACAGATCCAGTTACCGCACATAGAAATAGATCGATATCCGGGAAATAACGACTGGGCCTACAAGTGGTCCACATCCGTGCCAAATTATCGGGTCGTTTTTGCTGTCAATTGTTCGCGATTACGGTGATCTCGTCACACACGTGCGGCCATTTTTGTTACCCATCCAGGGCATTGTAGCCGGCAAATTTGAAGAGCATTATTATATAGCCTTTCACATAGTCAAGATACCGTGGAGAAAAGGCATAGAATAAACACTCAAAGTATGAGCAAGGCAATCACATTGGACGAGCGGTAAGCCATTCCCAATAAATATCCTACAGACACACACACACACACTAGGGAAGCACATAGGCACGTAAGGAAGTCCAGCCCTAAGTCCATCTTTGAGACCAAAAAGTCCGCTTTTCCTTCCACATAAAGTTTCTCTCCAGAATTAACTTTAATCGCCCATTCTAAACCATGTCTCCGGGCCGTGACTTACCGGCAATTGTGTATGTAAATTAGCGGTGATCCTCTGTAGCTGTCCCGGTTGGAAATTCAAACCCCCTTAGCTGTCGTGGTCCCACAGCTAACTCTCCGTGAATACACAATGTCAATCAAAACATTAGACCGCGCCCCTACTGGTGACGTGCGTCGGAGATGGACGATTCATAGTCGAAGTCCATCCCTCACATCCAACGATGGATAGACACAGTGCAACCATTCAGAATGTGAACGATTTTAGAATTGAATGTTAAACATTGTGATTGTTTCATTCCCAACACTTCAGTCATGGGAATAGATGTAATAGCCTTGCCTATCAGTCTTCATGTGTGAAGTAGGCTGTGGAATAGGCTACAATGTTATGTACTGTGGACCATTACAGTAGTAGACAATGAGTTGAGTTGAGTTGATGGAATTAAATTGGGTGGGAATTATAGAATTGAATTAACTACAAATTAGAGGACATGATTAGGAATTTGGTTTCTATGCACCATTTGAGACTAGCTGTAGTAATAGCATGCAGTAATAGCCTGCAGTAATAGCCTGTAGTAATAGCATGCAGTAATAGCATGCAGTAATAGCCTGCAGTAATAGCATGTAGTAATAGCTTGCAGTAATAACCTGTAGTAATAGCCTGTAGTAATAACCTGTAGTAATAGCTTGCAGTAATAGCCTGTAGTAATAGCCTGCAGTAATAGCATGCAGTAATAGCCTGCAGTAATAGCCTGTAGTAATAGCTTGCAGTAATAGCCTGCAGTAATAGCCTGCAGTAATAGCATGTAGTAATAGCTTGCAGTAATAACCTGTAGTAATAGCATGCAGTAATAGCCTGCAGTAATAGCCTGTAGTAATAGCATGCAGTAATAGCATGCAGTAATAGCCTGCAGTAATAGCATGTGGTAATAGCTTGCAGTAATAACCTGTAGTAATAGCCTGTAGTAATAACCTGTAGTAATAGCTTGCAGTAATAGCCTGTAGTAATAGCCTGCAGTAATAGCATGCAGTAATAGCCTGCAGTAATAGCCTGTAGTAATAGCTTGCAGTAATAGCCTGCAGTAATAGCATGTAGTAATAGCTTGCAGTAATAACCTGTAGTAATAGCCTGTAGTAATAACCTGTAGTAATAGCTTGCAGTAATAGCCTGCAGTAATAGCATGTAGTAATAACCTGTAGTAGTAGCTTGCAGTAATAACTTGTAGTAATAACCTGCAGTAATAGCCTGTAGTAATAGCTTGCAGTAATAACCTGCCATAATAGCTTGCAGTAATAACCTGCAGTATTAGCCTGTAGTAATAGCCTGCAGTAATAGCCTGTAGTAATATCTTGCAGTAATAGCCTGCAGTAATAGCATGTAGTAATAACCTGTAGTAGTAGCTTGCAGTAATAGCTTGCAGTAATAACCTGCCGTAATAGCTTGCAGTAATAACCTGCAGTAATAGCCTGTAGTAATAACCTGCAGTAATAGCCTGTAGTAATAACTTGCAGTAATAGCCTGCAGTAATAGCCTGCAGTAATAGCCTGTAGTAATAGCCTTTAGTAATAGCCTTTAGTAATAGCCTGTAGTAATAACCTGCAGTAATAGCCTGCAGTAATAGCCTGCAGTAATAACCTGCAGTAATAACCTGTAGTAATAGCCTGCAGTAATAGCTTACAGTAATAGCCTGTAGTAATAGCCTGCAGTAATAGCTTGCAGTAATAGCCTGTAGTAATAGCTTGCAGTAATAGCCTTTAGTAATAGCCTGCAGTAATAGCCTGTAGTAATAGCCTGTAGTAATAGCCTGCATGTAATAACCTGTAGTAATAGCCTGCAGTAATAGCCTGTAGTAATAACCTGCAGTAATAACCTGCAGTAATAACCTGTAGTAATAGCCTGTAGTAATAGCATGCAGTAATAGCCTGTAGTAATAGCATGCAGTAATAGCCTGTAGTAATAGCATGCAGTAATAGCCTGCAGTAATAGCATGTAGTAATAGCTTGCAGTAATAACCTGTAGTAATAGCCTGTAGTAATAACCTGTAGTAATAGCTTGCAGTAATAGCCTGTAGTAATAGCCTGCAGTAATAGCATGCAGTAATAGCCTGCAGTAATAGCCTGTAGTAATAGCTTGCAGTAATAGCCTGCAGTAATAGCATGTAGTAATAGCTTGCAGTAATAACCTGTAGTAATAGCCTGTAGTAATAACCTGTAGTAATAGCTTGCAGTAATAGCCTGCAGTAATAGCATGCAGTAATAGCCTGCAGTAATAGCCTGTAGTAATAGCTTGCAGTAATAGCCTGCAGTAATGGCATGTAGTAATAGCTTGCAGTAATAGCCTGTAGTAATAGCTTGCAGTAATAACCTGCCGTAATAGCTTGCAGTAATAACCTGCAGTAATAGCCTGTAGTAATAACCTGTAGTAATAGCTTGCAGTAATAACCTGCAGTAATAGCCTGTAGTAATAACTTGCAGTAATAGCCTGCAGTAATAGCCTTCAGTAATATCCTGCAGTAATAGCCTGTAGTAATAGCCTTTAGTAATAGCCTTTAGTAATAGCCTGTAGTAATAACCTGTAGTAATAGCCTGCAGTAATAGCCTGCAGTAATAGCCTGCAGTAATAACCTGCAGTAATAACCTGTAGTAATAGCCTGCAGTAATAGCTTACAGTAATAGCCTGTAGTAATAGCCTGCAGTAATAGCCTGTAGTAATAACCTGTAGTAATAGCCTTTAGTAATAGCCTTTAGTAATAGCCTGCAGTAATAGCCTGCAGTAATAACCTGCAGTAATAACCTGTAGTAATAGCCTGCAGTAATAGCTTACAGTAATAGCCTGTAGTAATAGCCTGCATGTAATAACCTGTAGTAATAGCATGTAGTAATAGCCTGTAGTAATAACCTGCAGTAATAGCCTGCATGTAATAACCTGTAGTAATAGCCTGCATGTAATAACCTGTAGTAATAGCCTGTAGTAATAGCCTGTAGTAATAACCTGCAGTAATAGCCTGCAGTAATAGCCTGCAGTAATAGCCTGTAGTAATAGCCTTTAGTAATAGCCTTTAGTAATAGCCTGTAGTAATAACCTGTAGTAATAGCCTGCAGTAATAGCCTGCAGTAATAACCTGCAGTAATAACCTGTAGTAATAGCCTGCAGAAATAGCTTACAGTAATAGCCTGTAGTAATAGCCTGCAGTAATAGCCTGTAGTAATAGCTTGCAGTAATAACCTGCCGTAATAGCTTGCAGTAATAACCTGCAGTAATAGCCTGTAGTAATAACCTGTAGTAATAGCTTGCAGTAATAACCTGCAGTAATAGCCTGTAGTAATAACTTGCAGTAATAGCCTGCAGTAATAGCCTGTAGTAATAGCCTTTAGTAATAGCCTTTAGTAATAGCCTGTAGTAATAACCTGTAGTAATAGCCTACAGTAATAGCCTGCAGTAATAACCTGCAGTAATAACCTGTAGTAATAGCCTGCAGTAATAGCTTACAGTAATAGCCTGTAGTAATAGCCTGCAGTAATAGCCTGTAGTAATAGCCTGTAGTAATAACCTGCAGTAATAGCCTGTAGTAATAACCTGCAGTAATAGCCTGTAGTAATAACCTGCAGTAATAGCCTGTAGTAATAACCTGCAGTAATAGCCTGTAGTAATAACCTGCAGTAATAGCCTGCATGTAATAACCTGTAGTAATAGCATGTAGTAATCGCCTGCAGTAATAGCCTGTAGTAATAGCCTGTAGTAATAACCTGCAGTAATAACCTGCTGTAATAACCTGTAGTAATAGCCTGTAGTAATAACCTGCAGTAATAGCCTTTAGTAATAGCCTTTAGTAATAGCCTGCATGTAATAACCTGTAGTAATAGCCTGCAGTAATAGCCTGTAGTAATAACCTGCAGTAATAACCTGCAGTAATAACCTGTAGTAATAGCCTGTAGTAATAACCTGCAGTAATAGCCTGTAGTAATAACCTGCAGTAATAGCCTGTAGTAATAACCTGCAGTAATAGCCTGCATGTAATAACCTGTAGTAATAGCCTGCAGTAATAGCCTGTAGTAATAGCCAGTAGTAATAGCCTGCATGTAATAACCTGTAGTAATAGCCTGCATGTAATAACCTGTAGTAATAGCCTGCAGTAATAGCTTGCAGTAATAACCTGCAGTAATAGCCTGCAGTAATAACCTGCAGTAATAGCCTGTAGTAATAACTTGCAGTAATAGCCTGCAGTAATAGCCTGCAGTAATAGCCTGCAGTAATAGCCTGTAGTAATAGCCTTTAGTAATAGCCTTTAGTAATAGCCTGTAGTAATAACCTGTAGTAATAGCCTACAGTAATAGCCTGCATGTAATAACCTGTAGTAATAGCATGTAGTAATCGCCTGCAGTAATAGCCTGTAGTAATAGCCTGTAGTAATAACCTGCAGTAATAACCTGCTGTAATAACCTGTAGTAATAGCCTGTAGTAATAACCTGCAGTAATAGCCTTTAGTAATAGCCTTTAGTAATAGCCTGCATGTAATAACCTGTAGTAATAGCCTGCAGTAATAGCCTGTAGTAATAACCTGCAGTAATAACCTGCAGTAATAACCTGTAGTAATAGCCTGTAGTAATAACCTGCAGTAATAGCCTGTAGTAATAACCTGCAGTAATAGCCTGTAGTAATAACCTGCAGTAATAGCCTGCATGTAATAACCTGTAGTAATAGCCTGCAGTAATAGCCTGTAGTAATAGCCAGTAGTAATAGCCTGCATGTAATAACCTGTAGAAATAGCCTGCATGTAATAACCTGTAGTAATAGCCTGCAGTAATAGCTTGCAGTAATAACCTGCAGTAATAGCCTGCAGTAATAACCTGCAGTAATAGCCTGTAGTAATAACTTGCAGTAATAGCCTGCAGTAATAGCCTGCAGTAATAGCCTGCAGTAATAGCCTGTAGTAATAGCCTTTAGTAATAGCCTTTAGTAATAGCCTGTAGTAATAACCTGTAGTAATAGCCTACAGTAATAGCCTGCCGTAATAACCTGCAGTAATAACCTGTAGTAATAGCCTGCAGTAATAGCTTACAGTAATAGCCTGTAGTAATAGCCTGCAGTAATAGCCTGTAGTAATAGCCTGTAGTAATAACCTGCAGTAATAGCCTGTAGTAATAACCTGCAGTAATAGCCTGTAGTAATAACCTGCAGTAATAGCCTGTAGTAATAACCTGCAGTAATAGCCTGTAGTAATAACCTGCAGTAATAGCCTGCATGTAATAACCTGTAGTAATAGCATGTAGTAATTGCCTGCAGTAATAGCCTGTAGTAATAGCCTGTAGTAATAACCTGCAGTAATAACCTGCTGTAATAACCTGTAGTAATAGCCTGTAGTAATAACCTGCAGTAATAGCCTTTAGTAATAGCCTTTAGTAATAGCCTGCATGTAATAACCTGTAGTAATAGCCTGCAGTAATAGCCTGTAGTAATAACCTGCAGTAATAACCTGCAGTAATAACCTGTAGTAATAGCCTGTAGTAATAACCTGCAGTAATAGCCTGTAGTAATAACCTGCAGTAATAGCCTGTAGTAATAACCTGCAGTAATAGCCTGCATGTAATAACCTGTAGTAATAGCCTGCAGTAATAGCCTGTAGTAATAGCCAGTAGTAATAGCCTGCATGTAATAACCTGTAGTAATAGCCTGCATGTAATAACCTGTAGTAATAGCCTGCAGTAATAGCTTGCAGTAATAACCTGCAGTAATAGCCTGCAGTAATAACCTGTAGTAATAGCCTGTAGTAATAGCCTGCATGTAATGACCTGTAGTAATAGCCTGCAGTAATAGCTTGCAGTAATAACCTGCAGTAATAGCCTGCAGTGCTGAATGTACATTGTGTACCAAATATGACAGGCTAGAATCACAAAAGGTCCTATTGCCCTATTTCTTATTAGACATTAATTTGCACTTGCACTGAGATTTCCAGATAGGTGGGCTAGTTTTAGTTCAGAATTCACCATAACAAAAATAATATCAGTCAGAAATATTCAGTCATCAAAATTCATAAAATTTTGAATGACATCTTCTCTGCTTTCTCCTCTATTTCCCTCACCTCTTTTATCCGTCTCAAATATTTATAGATTCCCCTCCAATAGCAGTCTACTCATCCTACACTTGTTGGTATGACAATAATTCGATGTTGACTTGTTGGGTAATATGACAAAGTGTTACCAACACAGGAGGTTGGTGGCGCCTTAATTGGGGAGGATGGGCTCGTGGTAATGGCTGTTGCGGAATAAGTTGAATGCTATCAAATACATCAAACATATGGTTTCCATGTGTTTGATGCCATTCCATTCACTCCGTTCCAGCCTTTTTTATGAGCCGTCCTCCCCTCAGCAGCCTCCACTGGTTACCATGGTTATTCCATTCCAATGAACAATTCATTACAAATGTCCCAATTATAGTATAATGTTTCGTATACCTTTTTTCATCAACACTATGTGAGAGAGGCTTTAGGCTTTCTACAAGGAAGCTGCCTGGCTGGCTAGTAGCTACTCTGACTTCAGGCCAGGTTACACACGTCGTGTTAAATGCAATAAAACATATCAACCACAAGAGTGCGCCCTTAGCCACCAAATTGCAAATTGTCCAGAAAAGAGTTGAGTACAAACTGGTTTCTAATACCTCTCCAGGGATTGCAAAGATGTGTATTGTGAGTGTCCGCATGCACATCCTTTAAAGACGTACTACCTCTTCAGTATAATGTAGAAAGCCAGGAGGAACCTTAATTTCCTCTCTTGGCTCAACACTCATTTGAAATAAGTTTATAATAACAGAAAAGAAGTAGATCCGTTATATAATGAATTTTTAATAGCACAGTTTTACCATACACTCAATAATTCTCTCCCCTGACTTACCAATGTACCGGTGACTTAAATAAGACTCTGTACATATGCAGTTAGTTATCTGGCACAGGAGTAGCCTCTGGATGGAGGATGGGGTAGAGGGGGATGGTTGGGTGCTAGCTGGGGATGTTAGGATGGGGCATCGGCCATGGTGAGGCGGCCGTGTTGTTGAGGTCAGTATATCGTCGTGGCAATGGTAGGGTGCTGGGCGGGGACAGTGACACGGTTACCACAACGACGGTTCATCATATCTGCGGAGGAACAAATCAAATAACAATTATGTGCAAACTGCCATTAGACCAGAGGAACAGATCCATTCAAATAGTGTTTTGTTAAGAACGTAAATATCTAGGCACATGCATGCAATGCACTGCTATAAACAGTGGATCACTCACACATATCTGCCGACACTTTACTCGCTACAAAACATTCGTTACTCACAGATGTACACACACACATCCGTGTGCACACACACACAGCGACGGTACCTGGACTGTGGGAGCGTATCTGTGCTCTCCTTTAGCAGCAGTTCTGAGATCAGTGAATCCAGTGTATCAGGGCTGGACCTCTTCCCATACCTGAGAAAGAGAGCAAGAGCGAGAGAGAATGAAAGAAAAAGAGAGAGAAAGAAAGAGAGAGAGAGAGAGAGAGAGAGAGAGAGAGAGAGAGAGAAAGAAAGAAAGAGAAAGCGAGAGAGACAAAGATGTCATGAGAGTGAAACAGGAGATGGTGAGACAGGAATTTCATACTTCTCATTGACTAAACTTCAGGAACTAGACCTTCTGTGCTACCCACATGAGATAACTGACCCTACTATAAATGGTGTAGAGCCAATATGAATGTAAGTCTGGTTATTGAGACCTGTCCTTAGAGCCCTTCTGTATAACAATAAATTATTGTTTTGTTGGTTGTCAACTCTGCTCTTCTAATGGAATTTGTAATGACCCTTTCCCACTCTTAACGTCAACACTCTAACAGAAGAAACACATTGAAATACAAGCTGAAACTGTTAATGATTGTAGCCTCTGAAGCTAAGCAGGGTTCTTCCTGGTCGGTCCCTGGATGCCAGAACAGATGCTGCTGGAAGTGGTTTTGGAGGGCCAGTAAGAGGCACTCTTTCCCCTGGTAAAAATAAGTACAAATATAAATATTCCCTTGGTTGTTGCTGTAAATGAGAATGTGTTCTCTGTCAACTTACCTGGTAATAAATAAGTAAAATAAAAGTAATTTCACACTGAGATTTGTGAATAGAGTGTGACTGAACGGAGGGTGAATAGCCTTATATGTGGTATGACGCTAATTAAGCATCAGTGGGGTACTGCTATGGAATTACAGATGGTGTTTCATCTAGACAACACACAGCATACTTAACAACAAGTTTGCCCTGGTTTAATGTGACTCTTCTTTATTGTTTTAGTCTCCTTCTTTATTATTTTAGTCTCCTGAATTCATGATTGGATTAGTTGGTATTTGGACTAGAGCAAGAAATAACACCATTATTAGACATACAAACCAGCTACACATGGGATCATTCACTTTAAAAGGGTCCCACATATTCAGACCCCAAGATGGTTAGTTATTGAGTTTCTAAGTTTTAGATGTACAGTAGTCTGATATATAGTTTGATATTAATCATTTGATTACTTCACTTCCATGTTTTTGCTGTTTCTTTAAAGTGCTCATTTGTAGACCTACAGCGCTTTCAGGTATGGGCTGTTATTTGTTTGTATGAAAGGCGCTAACAAATACGTTAATAATCACAGTATCATTATGTTGTTTTTTATGAATTAGACCTATGGCTTACTCATAAAAGAATATCTAAGGATATTCACAAACAAAACGTTCAGCCTTATAATTTCTTAATTTAGAACACCAGTTTGTCACACCCGGGCTAAAGCACTCACCTCTGCCTTGTAATGAGGTTGATGTAATGTCTGAGAGCGGAGTAATACTTGGCAAGTTCCTCCGCCGGCGCCTCTTCGCCGGGGATTTCAGGTTTGACCGGGTAACCTTCCGCGAGCGTCCCGATGCATATAAAGGTCCAGACGAGGAGAGTCAGTGCGCCCATCCAGGTACCCAAGTTAGGATGCATCTATAACATTGACGAATCAAAAGAGAAAAATATCAGAAAACTACTTTGCACCATATTAACCATTTCATTGTCAAAGCTCTGAATTGCTAAGGCTATGAAATCTTATAAAATGTATACCAGGGAAAAACTTGAGAACTTGAAAAGTCAGAAGTTAAGTATGTTTCCTACCTGTTGTCGTCATTAACCGAAGGATACCTTATACTGATATGTTTTTGTTGTTTAAAATGTAATTTATATTTATTTGACTTCCTCGGATAAACATTTTTTAAATGTCAGTTTCAGTGAAGGCAGTGAAATTGGTTCATTAAAGCTTTATAGAAAACACTTTAAAACCTATAGGCCTACGTATAGAAAGGTTAGACATTAAGGTTACAAAAAGTATCCTAAACTAATCTTGTTTAAAGAATGCCTATAGATGTAATAGAAGTACTTACATTGAGTTGAGGGTTTAAAGGATGGTTTAGATAGAAGTTGTCCTCAGGCGTTTTCTGCTCCTGTGCGTTCTGGAGGGTACCCACTCATGGGCGCGATTTTTATAACGCGCAGTGCAAGGATGGGCAGGGCGAGTGAAAAAAGTCTCCAAATCCCCATTCCGGAAAGGTGCACGGACAGACACGTCACTGTAAGCTGTCATCGCCCATTTTAAATAATATTTATGATTGCTTGATAAAAATCACAATAGCAGTGGAAATTAAATGTAATTTTTTCTCTCTCTCAAACAATACATTTCACTCTGGAGTGGAAGAAACTGGGCTGAAGCGACATGGCACAGATCCAAGACCAATTTATAACGTGATGATTAGGATGACTGGGAGTTTGATGACAGGACACTGAGATGAGCACCCTCAACAAGAGAGGGAACTCATTGAAATATGAATTCAATTATTATTTACTTTTGAGTTGTTTTAGAGATCTTTCATCTGATCTCATGAAAAGTTTTTATTTTTTTCCCTTCTGGGTTGTCAATATCGACAGAATTGTCTCACTTTGGGACATGTGTTTATTGTTTCTAAAACCTCCATTAAATGCAGCACGCACTCACACACCCAGCTATACATATATTTTATTTCCCGCATCTCTTGTTTGTCCTCCTCTCTTTTATGTTTTACTGACAATCAAATGGGTATCCTTTCTGTCACCCGCATTCCCCAAAATACATGTGATAGGATTTGATTGGATATCATTAGCTTCCTATCTTTCTTTCCTTCATGTTTCTTGTTGTTCAGAGTTCTTTTCTGAATGTGTTTTCATGCTACTGTAAAACAAAGTATTATAGAGTGCCTTCGGAAAGTATTCAGACCCCTTGACGTTTGCCACAATTTTTTACATTACAGCCTTATTCTAAAATTTATTTAAAAAATGTTTCACTCATCAATCTACACACAATACCCCATAATGACAAAACAAAAACAGGTTTTTAGAAATGTTTGATAATTTTTTTTGTATAAAAAATTTAAATATCACATTTGCATACATTACCAGTCAAAAGTTTGGACACAAATCACCTACTCATTCAAGGGTTTTTCTTTATTTTTACCATTGTAGAATAAACTGAAGACATGAAAATTATGGAATCATGTAGTAACCAAAAAAGTGTTAAATAAACCCAAATATTTTTTATATTTGAGTTTCTTCAAAGTAGCCACCATTTACCTTGATGACAGCTTTGCACACGCTTGGCATTCTCTCAATCAGCTTCACCTGGATGTCACGAATCCCGCCGAAGATGGTGCCTCTTCCTGTTCGGGCGGCGCTCGGCGGTCGTCGTCACCGGCCTACTAGCTGCCATCGATTCTTTTTCTTTTGTTTCTGTTAGTTTGGGCTGATTGGGTGCACCTGTTTTGAGTTTAGTTTTGTGAGTAGGCTATTTAAGGGCATGTAGCCCGCTGGCTTTTGTGCGGGCTTGTTTATCTGTTATTTGGTGTTGGATTGTTATGTGGATTTTATTATTTTCTCTGGACAGTTTAGTCCGGTGTTTTTGGACTCGTTTTTCATGCGCCCGTGTGTTTAGGGCATGATCGTTTTCCCTGTCTACTGGAGAATAAATCCACTTTCTTGAAACCCTGCTCTCTGCGCTTGTCTCCTCCACCCAGTACTCCTAGCAGCTCTGACACTGGAATGCTTTCCCCACATATGCCGAGCACTTGATGGCAGATTTTCCTTCACTCTGAGGTCCAAGTCATCCCAAACCATCTCAATAGAGCTGAGGTTGGGTGATTGTGGAGGACAGGTCATCTGATGGGTCATTGTCCTGTTGAAAAACAAATGATAGTCCCACTAAGCACAAACCAGATGGGATGATATATCGCTGCAGAATGCTGTGGTAGCCATGCTGGTTAACTTCTCTGCGCTACGGATACCGAATACGAGTTCACTTTCCTAAACAACCGCTGAATTGCAGGGCGCCAAATGCATAAATATTACTAAAAATATTTATAATCACGCAATCACAAGTGAAATATACCAAAACACAGCTTAGCTTGTTGTTAATCCACCTATCGTGTCAAATTTTGAAAATATATTTTACAGCGAAAGAAATCCAAGCTTTTGTGAGTGTAGCTTTCAATGCTACAACAGCTAGCACCAAATTAGCATGGTCACGAAAGTCAGAAAAGCAAAAAAATGAATCGCTTACCTTAGATAATCTTCGGACGTTTCCACTCACGAGACTCCCAGTTACACAACAAATCTTCTTTTTGTTCGATAAATATTACTTTTATCACAAAAAAACACCATTTGGGTTGCGCGTTAGGATGAGAAAACTACAGCCTCGTTCCGGTCCTGAAAGAAAGATGAAAATTACCAAACGTATCAGAATAAAAAATATTACTAAAAATATTTATAATCATGCAATCACAAGTGAAATATACCAAAACACAGCTTAGCTTGTTGTTAATCCACCTATCGTGTCAGATTTTGAAAATATATTTTACAGCGAAAGAAATCCAAGCTTTTGTGAGTGTAGCTTTCAATGCTACAACAGCTTAGCCTTATATTAGCTTAGTTAGCTTGGTAACGAAAGTAAGAAAAGCAATAAAATTAATCGCTTACATTTGATAATCTTCGGGTGTTTCCACTCACGAGACTCCCAGTTACACAACAAATCTTCTTTTTATTCGATAAATATTACTTTTATCACAAACAAATGCCATTTGGGTTGCCCATTATTTTGAGAAAACAAAAGCCGTGTTCCGTTAAACAAATTCCAAAAAGTATCCGAAATGGTCTTAGAAACATTTGAAATGTTTTTTATAATCAATCCTCAGGTTGTCTTTAACAAACATAATCGATAATATTTCAACGGAGCATAGCTCCTTTAAGAGACAAAAGGAAAATGGTGAGCTCCTCCCGCGCGCGCAGGAAATATTCAGAGGACACTTGACGAGTTTTGAAAAAACTTGTTCATTTTTCTAAATAAAAGCCTGAAAATATGTCTAAAGCCTGGTCACAGCCTGAGGAAGCCATTGGAAAAGGAATCTGGTTGATACCCCTTTAAATTGAGGTTAGACGGGCCAGGAAACAGATTTTTTTTTAAAATCACTTCCGGGTTACTTTTTCTCAGGTTTTCGCTTGCAGAATAAGTATTCTTTTTCTCACAGACACTATTTTGACAGTTTTGGAAACTTTGGAGTTTTTTCTATCCTCATCTGTAAATTATATGCATATTCTACGATCTGGGCCAGAGAAAATGTCCGTTTACTTTGGGCATGTTATTTTTTTTAAATAAACAATTCTGACCCCTAGCGTTAAGAAGTTATGGGTTGCTTGAATTCTAAATAAATCACAGACAGTGTCACCAGCAAAGCAGCCCCACACCATCACACCTCCTCCTCCATGCTTCACAGTGGTAACCACACATGCAGAGATAATCCGTTCACCTACTATGTGTCTCACAAAGACACGGCAGTTAGACTCAGTCCAAAGGACAGATTTCCACCAGTCTAATGTCCATTGCTCATGTTCTTGGCCCAAGCAATTATTTTCTTCCTATTGGTGTCCTTTAGTAGTGGTTTATTTGCGGTAATTCCTCTGAACAGTTGATGTTGAGATGTGTCTGTTACTTGAACTCTGTGAAGCACAAATTCACTTTTAACAAGGCACACCTCTTAATTGAAATGCATGAAGCTGGTTGAGAGAATCCCAAGAGTGTGCAAAGCTGTCATCAAGGCAAAGGGTGGCTGCTTTAAAGAATCTCAAATATAAACTATATTTTGATTTGTTTAACACTATTTTGGTTACTACATTCTTCTATATGTGTTATTTCATAGTTTTGATGTCTTCACTATAATTCTACAATGTAGAAAAGAGTAAAAATAAAGAAAACCCTTGCATGAGTAGGTGTGTCCAAACTTTTGACTGGAATTATTCAGACCCTTTACTCAGTTCTTTGTTGATGCACCTTTGGCAGTGATTACAGCCTCAATTCTTCTTGGGTATGACACTACAAGCTTGGCACACCTGTATTTGGGGAGTTTCTCCCATTTCTCTCTGCAGATTTTCTCAAGCTCGGTCAGATTGGATGGGGAGCATCACTGCACAGCTATTTTCACGTCTCTCCAGAGATGTTAGATCAGATTCAAGTCCGGGCTATGGCTGGGCCATTCAAGGACATTCAGAGACTTGTCCCGAAGCCATTCTTGCATTGTCTTTGTCACGACTTCCGCCGAAGTTGGTCCCTCTCCTTGTTCGGGCGGCGTTCGGCGGTCGAAGTCACCGACCTTCTAGCGATCGCTGAGCCTCTTTTCATTTTCCATTGGTTTTGTCTTGTCTTCCATCACACCTGGTTACAATTCCATCAATTACATGTTGTGTATTTAACCCTCTGTTCCCCCCCATGTCCTTGTCCATAACTGTTTCTTGTAGTGCTTGTGCACGGTATGCTGGTATTACCGGGTTTTGTTTAACCCATTTATTGTGTTGTTCTGTTGACGGTGGTTTATGGATATTAAACGACATCGTTGTAAATCAGTTTTTGCTCTCCTGCGCCTGACTTCTTTGCCGCCAGTACGCACCTCACTACAGTCTTGGCTTTGTGCTTTGGGTCATTGTCCTGTTGGAAGGTGAACCTTTGCCCCAGTCTAAGGTCCTGAGCACTCTGGAGAAGGTTTTCATCAAGGAACTCTCTTTACAACCTCCGGAGGCTGAAGACATTTGCTCGACGGGCTTTCCAGCTAAGAAATTTGGCTTGTCACCTAAAATCCTCACACACGTTTACAGATGCACAATTGAGAGCATCCTGTCGGGCTGTATCGCCAACTGCAACTGCACCACCCACAACCACAGGGCTCTCCAGAGGGTGGTGCGGTGTGCACAACGTATCACCGGGGTCAAACTACCTGCCTTCCAGGACACCTATAGCACCCGATGTCACAGGATGGCCAAAAATATCATCAACGACAACAACCACTCGAGTCACTGCCTGTTCACCCCGCTACCATCCAGAAGGCGAGGTCAGTACAGGTGCATCAAAGCTGGGACAGAGAGACTGAAAAACAGCTTCTATCTCAAGGCCATCAGACTGTTAAATAGCCATCACTAGCACAGAGAGGCTGCTGCCTACATACAGACTTGAAATCATTAGCCACTTTAATAAATGGAACTCTAGTCACTTTAATAATAGCACTTTAATAATGTTTACATAGTGTGGTGTACAGCAGGTCAGCCACCAAGGGGAGACTCGTCGAGGCCTGGTGACAGACGGAGTCTACATCACGAGGCGATGGCTCCCCCTGCTGGACATGCCAGGTCTCGACGGGCTCTCCAGCCAGGACTAATTGGGGCTGATTGTGGTTGGTGAGTAATCAAGGGCTGATTGCTCACCAGCTGGATGAGTCCCTTAAAGCTGCCAGAAGGGCAGCAATCGGGAGAAGGGACTGGGGGAAGAAAGGTTGCTCCCGTATAGTTGGGGACGGTTCCAGAGATAAAAGGAGGGAGCTCAGTTTTTGTTCCCCACAGGATACAGCAAGACCCTGAGCCCAGAAGACGGTATCCCGGAGAGGGTCTCATGCGGGAGACCTATTCTTTTCTTTTGGTTTGTTATTCAAATAAACACCCTTGAAACCGAGCTAATCCCACTCTGTCCGTGTCTGATCTGTGTAAACGTTTTGACCAAACCCCCTGGTCTGCCACAATATCTTGCATTACTCATCTCATATGTATATACTGTATTCTATACTATCTATTGCATCTTAGCCTATGCCGCTCTGACATTGCTCATCAATATATTTATTATTCTTATTCCATTCCTTTACTTAGATTTGTGTGTATTAGGTATTTGTTGTGGAATTGTTAGATATTACTTATAATTTAGCACTGTCGGAACTAGAAGTACAAGCATTTTGCTACACTCGCAATAACATCTGCTAACCATGTGTATGTGACCAATAAAATTTAATTAGATTTTTCTTTGCTCCTTCCATCTTTCCCTCAATCCTGACTAGTTTCCCAGTCCCTGCCGCTGAAAAACATCCCAACAGTATGTTGCTACTCCCGCCGTGCTTCAACGTAGGGATGGTACTAGGTTTTTTCCAGACGTGATGCTTGGCATTCAGGCCAAAGAGTTCAATCTTGGAATCCTGTTTCTCATGGTCTGAGAGTCTTTAGGTGACTTTTGGCAAACTCCAAGCGGGCTGTCGTGCCTTTTACAGAAGAGTGGCGTCCGTCTGGCCACTCTACCATAAAGGCCTGATTGGTGGAGTGCTGCAGAGATGGTTGTCCTTCTGGAAGGTTCTCCTATCTCCACAGAGGAACTCTGGAGCTCTGTCAGAGTGACCATCTGGTTCTTGGTGACCTCCCTGACCAAGGCCTTTCTTCCCCGATTGCTCAGTTTGGCCGGGCAGCCAGCTCTAGGAAGAGTCTTGGTGGTTCCAAACTTCTTCCATTTAAGAATGATGGAGGCCACTATGCTCTTGGGGAGCTTCAATGCTGCAGATATTTTTTTGTACCTTTCCCCAGATCTGTGCCTCAACACAATCCTGTCTCGGAGCTCTACGGACAATTCCTTCGACCTCATGGCTTGGTTTTTGCTCTGCCGTGTACTGTCAACAGTGGGACCTTATATAGACAGGTGTGTGCCTTTTCAAATCATGTCCAATCAATTGAATTTACCACAGGTGCTCCAATCAAGTTGTAGAAACATCTCAAAGCTGATCAATGGAAACAGGATGCACCTGAGGTAAACTTCAAGTCTCATAGCAAAGGGTCTGAATAGTTACGTAAAGAAAGTATTTATGTTTTTAATATTGAAAACATTTGCAAAAATTTCCAACGTGTTTTCGCTTTGTCATGATGGGGTTTTGTGTGTAAATTGCAGAGATTTTATTTATTTAATACATTTTAGAATAAAGCTGTAACGTAACAAAATGTGGAAAAAATCTACGGGTCTGAATACTTTCCAAAGGCACTGTATATATACACATACTGAACAAAAATACAAAAGCAACATGCAACAATTTCAAAGATTTTACTGAGTTACAGTTCATAACTAAATCAGTCAATTCAAATAAATGAATTACCCTTAATCTATGGATTTCACAACTGGGAATACAGATATGAATCTGTTGGTCACTGACACCTTAAAAAAAAGTAGGGGCGCGGATCAGAAAACCAGTCAGTATCTAGTGTGACCACCATTTGCCTCATGCAGCGCGACACATCTCCTTCGCATAGAGTTGATCAGGCTGTTGACTGTGGTCTGTGGAATGTTGTCCCATTCCTTTTCATTGGCTGTGTGAAGTTGCTGTATATTGGTCGGGAACTGGAACCCACTGTCGTAAACGTCGATCCAGAGCATCCCAAACATACTAAATGGGTGACATGTTTGGTATGCAGGCCTTGGAAGAGCTGGGACATTTTCAGCTTCCAGGAATTGTGTGCAGATTCTTGCGACATGGGCCATGCATTATCATGCTGAAACATGAGGTGATGGCGGCGGATGAATGGCACGACAATGGGCTTCAGGATCTCGTCACGGTATTACTGTGCATTCAAATTGCCATTGATAAAATGCAATTGAGTTTGTTGTGAATAGCTTATGTCTGCCCATACCATAACCCCACCGCCAACCTTGGGGCACTCTGTTCACAACGTTGATATCAGCAAACCACTCGCCCACACAACGCCATACACTCTGTCTGCCATCTGCCCGGTACAGTTAAAACGGGGATTCATCCTTGAAGAGCACACTTCACCAGCGTGCCAGTGGCAATCGAAGGTAAGCATTTGCCCACTGAAGTCGGTGACGATGCCGAATTGCAGTCAGGCCATGACCCTGGTGAGGGCGACGAGCATGCAGATGAGCTTCCCCGAGATGGTTTCTGACAGTTTGTGCAGGAATTCTTTGTTTGTGCAAACCCACAGTTTTATCAGCTGTCTGGGTGGCTGGTCTCAGACGATCCCGCAGGTGAAGAAGACGGATTTGGAGGTCCTGAGCTGGCGTGGCTACACGTGATCTGAGGTTGTGAGGTTGGTTGGACGTACTGCAAAATTCTCTAAAACAACGTTGGAGGTGGCTTATGATAGAGAAATCAACATCAAATTCTCTGCCAACAGCTCTGCTGAACATTCCTGCAGTTAGCATGCGAATTGCACGCTCCCTCAAAACTCCCTCAAAAATCTGTCGCAGTGTTGTGTGACAAAACTGCACATTTTAGAGTGTACTTTTATTGTCCCCAGCACAAGGTGCACCTGTGTTATGATCCTTCTGTTTAATCAGCTTCTCGTTATGCCATACCTGTCAGGTGAATAGATTATCTTGGCAAAGGAGAAATGCTCACCAACAGGGATGTAAACTAATCTGTGCAAAAATTTTTAGAGAAATGAGCTTTTTGTGCATAAGGAAAATGTATAGGATCTTTTATTGCAGCTCATGAAACATGGGACCGACACTTAACATGTTGCGTTTATATTTTTGTTGAGTATATACTGTATTTCATTGTCACATACACAGGATAGGTTCAGTGAAATGTGTTGTAACACTATCCTTAATCGCCTCCTCAACTGAAGATAATTATTATTCTGATGTGAAAACTGAATATGGTCATAGAATGAGCATCATCCCCATCCTACGCCCTCCAACATATCTCACGTCATGACAGCACAAAACACATCCTCCTGATTGTAACTTTAGGATGGGAAGCACTTCCGAGCACCGAATCCCAGATAATTCTATAGACTAGCTGTCAGGTTTTGGCCAAGACTGTTCGGGTTTTGGTCACTAGATGTCCCCATTGCACCTTTTTTGTACCTTTTGTTTTTCTTGCTCTAATTATTGTTTGCACCTGTAGGTCATTCCCTTGTTAGTATTTAAACCCTGTGTGTTCCTCAGTTCCTTGCTCAGTGTTTGTAAGTTAGCACCCAGCCCCAGCCCAAGCCTTGTTTTATACAGATATTTCTCTTGTTGGATTTTCCAGAGGTTCTCTGGTTTAGTTCTTGTGTATTATTTGAGTAGTATTTTGAGGTTTGTTTTTCCCTGCTGTTTTTTACCACTTTGTGGAGTTTCTTTTGTATTTTGGAGGATTTCCATTTTGTGCCTCTTGGCTTTATTTTTGGACATTGTGGATTTAGTTTCTTTGCCTGAAGATTTTGTTCTTTTATTAAACCACCATCTCTAGTACTGCTGTGTCTGCCTCATCTTCTGGGTTCTGACGATTATTAGTGACTGTTTCTCGCATCGGGTCCTGACACTAGCTATACCATTGAGCCTGATACGGAGTTAAAGGAATTATGAGTGGATATTGAATGACGCTCTCAAATCGTAGATGAACTTCTCCTGAATGCTATTACAGTAAGAGATTTGTGTAGATAGTGTGTCAGCTGGGTGGATGACATGCCAAGCTATCACATCACACTTGAGTTAAGGTATTTTGTTGTAACGCTGTTCTCTTTTCTCTCTGTCTGATGTGGTGGAATGTGAAGGTTATAAAAGCTGCTGTTCAATGAAACTCACATCACAGCATTCATGGGTATGTGTCTGTGTGTGTGCATGTTCGGTGTGTGTGTGTGAGCGCGTACGTGTGTGTTTGTGACCTGTATATTGAACTCATATCTGTATCTATTGGTCCAGGGTTGGTGGAGAGTGAAACATTATTACATGTTGGACATAATATTACAAACATTATTACATGTTGGACATAATATTACAAACATTATTACATGTTGGACATAATATTACATGTTGGACATAATATTAAACATTATTACATGTTGGACATAATATTACAAACATTATTACATGTTGGACATAATATTACATGTTGGACATAATATTAAACATTATTACATGTTGGACATAATATTACAAACATTATTACATGTTGGACATAATATTAAACATTATTACATGTTGGACATAATATTACAAACATTACATGTTGGACATAATATTACAAACATTATTACATGTTGGACATAATATTAAACAATATTACATGTTGGACATAATATTACAAACATTACATGTTGGACATAATATTACAAACAATATTACATGTTGGACATAATATTACAAACAATATTACATGTTGGACATAATATTAAACAATAATTACATGTTGGACATAATATTAAACATTATTACATGTTGGACATAATATTACAAACATTACATGTTGGACATAATATTACAAACATTACATGTTGGACATAATATTACAAACAATATTACATGTTGGACATAATATTAAACATTATTACATGTTGGACATAATATTAAACATTATTACATGTTGGACATAATATTAAACAATAATTACATGTTGGACATAATATTAAACATTATTACATGTTGGACATAATATTACATGTTGGACATAATATTAAACATTACTACATGTTGGACATAATATTACATGTTGGACATAATATTAAACATTATTACATGTTGGACATAATATTACATGTTGGACATAATATTAAACATTATTACATGTTGGACATAATATTACATGTTGGACATAATATTACATGTTGGACATAATATTAAACATTATTACATGTTGGACATAATATTACAAACATATTACATGTGGATCATGTCAACATTGCAGACCCTATATCTCGAACACAGCAGATGTCATCGTCTACGCTACAATGATGAGGGGAATTCTCTAAGAATATATTTTTACATACACCGGATAGGTGCAGGGAAATGTGTTGTTTTACAGGGTCAGCCATAGTAGTACGGTGCCCCTGGAGCAAATTAGGGTTAAGTGCCTTGCTCAAGGGCACATCGACATATTTCTGTTGAAAAAGGGACTTGTGGTCCCCTTGGTGCTGGAACAAAATATCTGTACCCAAGGAGTAAATACACAACTGACATGATTCATTCACTAATATTTTACTTTCCTCTTCCTTATTCAAAGGAGGAAGCAAAATCAGAACCACATGTAGAACAATCAGAACACTCCACTCATGTTTTAACTGATTCCCTGAGGGGGTCTTTGGCCGAAGCTGTAAATAACATGTTCCAAAGGAAATCTGCTAGTGTGTGTGTGTGTGTGTGTGTGTGTGTGTGTGTGTGTGTGTGTGTGTGTGTGTGTGTGTGTGTGTGTGTGTGTGTGTGTGTGTGTGTGTGTGTGTGTGTGTGTGCGTGCGCATGTGACCTGCATCTGGATCAGAAACCTGCAAGGTTACAGGCTGAGAGACAGGTCAGTGGGCATTAGACCCTCTAGCATCACTCCTTCAACACTATGAGAAACAGAAAGAAGAAAGATGAAGAGAGAGGAGGAGGAGAGAGGGTGGGTGGGAGGAGAGACAGACAGACAGACATACCAATTCAACCCTACAACAGACAAGAAAGAAAGGGTGTATCCTTGGGGAAAAGGATGGCTTAAAATAAATGTTTATCAAAAGGTGGTCTTTTACCGAATGCAAGAGAGATAACTTTAAACGTTTGTAATGCATTAGCCTTCTGTAGCATGTTATGTTTACTTGCTTTTTCTCCTTCTTCCCAAAATATTTTCTCTATCACTTCAAGATGTATTGTAGTCAGGTGTTAGAATAATTGTTCACAGATAAAACTGTTTCTTTGTTGAACTGAAATGGCTTTGAAATAGCTTTGCTGTTTTGTGAATTGCAGCATTTTCCTCAGTGGAATAGTACTTAGGCCAGCGGAAAATATCTCTTCTCTCTTTGTGTCTGATGCAGTGGCAGCGTACACTTCCTGCTTGTAATCCATGTGTGCTAGGGAGAGAGAACAGAGAACCCAGTATCATCTTACTACTAATACTACTGCTACTGCTGTTACTTTAACCGCCCCCTATACGTCTATGAACACTACCAGGAAAAACTGTAATTACAGTGTAACGTACTGTAACTGTACTAATGTTACAGTGTTATATTAATGTTGTAACGGGTAACCAAAAAACTTGTGATAGACATTTCAGATATTATCCTTACTTTCCCCTTCAATTAATTGAAAAGGTAAACAACAGCTTTTAAGGCAAATTATCTAGGGAAAAATCATGTTTTTGAGATTACAATGTTCTAGCAGCTTTATTTAAAGTTGAGGCAATAACCAAAAATGTATGTATTTTGTAATTCTCTTCCAATTGTGCTGCTTTGACCATGATCATTATTAGAACGTTCTGCGTGTGCCTATGTGTGTTTATCCATTCATGTGCAGTCTGTTCATATATCTGACCTTTGCAAGTCTTCTGTTAATGTTTTTGAGAGCAGTTCATTTTCATAATATCAGGAAGAGGACCTTACAAATAATAGGTACCAACCATCATGACAACCTGCAAAACAGAACATTTTGACTGACAGATCAGGACAAATATGGAGGATGCTGACGATGATGCGACACCTGTGACCAGCACAGCTGTGACCTCATGGGTCATAGCTGTCAGAAGCACTGATACTGAGCGATCTAATGAAAGTCACTTGAACCATTGAACATCATTCAACCATAGAGGACTAATAAAATGTTGACATGCATCTGACACCTTTACTTGCCAGCGAGACAAACAATGTCAAGAGGGGTTTGGAAGTTGATGTATGCGGGGATTGTGTGTGTATGAATATTCCCACCCATAGTGCCTTCAGAAAGTATTCACAACCCTGGACCTTTTCCACATGTTGTTGTGTTACAGCCTGACCTTAAAA
This sequence comes from Salvelinus fontinalis, assembly GCF_029448725.1. Classification (NCBI taxonomy): domain Eukaryota; kingdom Metazoa; phylum Chordata; class Actinopteri; order Salmoniformes; family Salmonidae; genus Salvelinus; species Salvelinus fontinalis. The sequence goes on from NC_074686.1 coordinate 28,124,787, forward strand.
TGGATTCCATTGAGATGTTGTGTCACTGATCTACACACAATACCCCATAATGTCAAAATGGAATTATGCTTTTAGAAAGGTTTACAAATTAATAAAAAATGAAAAGCTGAAACGTCAATAACTATTCAAGCCATTTATGTTATGTCAAGCCTAAATAAGTTCAGGAGTAAAAATGTGCTTAACAAGTCACATAATACGTTTCATGGACTCACTCTGTGTGCAATAATAGTGTTAACATGATTTTTAAATGACTACCCCATCTCTGTACCCCACACATACAGTTATCCATAATGTCCCTCAGTCGAGCATTGAATTTCAAGCACAGATTCAACCACAAAGACCAGTGAGGTTTTCCAATGGTTTGCAAAGGGCACCTATTGGTAGTTGGGTAAAAATAAAAAAGGAGACACTGAATATCCCGTTGAACATCGCGTTTGGATGATGTATCAATACACCAAGTAACTACAAAGACTAAGGCGCTCTTCCTAACTTAGTTGCCGGAGAGGAAGGAAACCACTCAGGGAAGGAAACAACTTTCTATTTACTCCACAACAATAACCTAAATGAAAGAGTGAAAAGAAAAAACCCTGTACAGAATAAAAAAATATTCCAAAACATGCATCCTGTTTGCAATAAGGCACTAAAGTAATACTGCAAAGAATGTGGCAAAGAAATTAACTATTTGTCCTGTTTACGAACCGTTATGTTTGGGAGAAAATCCAACACATCACATCACTAAGTACCACTCTTCATATTTTCGATCATGGTGGTTACTGCACCATGTTATGGGTATGCTTGTCATCGCCAGGGACTTGGGAGTTTTTTATAATGAAAAAAACATAATAAAGCTAAGCACAGGCAAAATCCTAGAGGGGGAAAAAAATCGCCTTTCAGCAAATATATACTGAACAAAAAGTGTGCTTTTCGCGGATGAATCTCGGTGTCAACTGTACTGGGCAGATTGTGGGCGAGCGGTTTGTTGATGTGAATGTTTTGAACAGGAGTACCCCATAGTGGCGGTGGGGTTATGGTATGGGCAGGCATACGCTACAGACAACGAACTCAATTGCACTTTATCTATGGAAATTTGAATGCACTGGAGATAATGTGATGAGATCCATTGTTGTGCCATTTATCCGCCGCCATCACTTCATGTTTCAGCATGGTAATGCATGGCCCAATGTGCAAGGATCTGTACACAATTCCTGGAAGCTGAAAACGTCCCAGCTCTTCCATGGCCTGCATACTCACCAGACATTGAGTATGTGTGGAATGTTCTGGATCGACGTGTACGACAGCATGTTCCAGTTCCCACCAATATCCAGCAACTTTCGCACAGCTATTGAAGAGGATTGGGACAACATTCCACAGGCCACAATCAACAGCCTGATGAACTCTATGCGAAGGCGATGTGTCGCGCTGCATGAGGCAAATGGTGGTCACACTAGATACTGACTGGTTTTCTGATCCACGCTCCTACTTTTTTTCAAAGGTATCTGTGACCAACAGATGCATATCTGTATTCCCAGTCATGTAAAATCCATAAATTAGGGCCTAATGAATTTATTTCAATCGACTGATTTCCTTATATGAATTGTAAAAAAAATATATATATTGTTGCATGTTGCACTTATATTTTTGTTCAGTGTACACTGGAGTTGCTTATCAAGACGACATTGAATGCTCCTGAGTGGCCTAATTACAGTTTTGACATAAACTGTCTTGAAAATCTATGGCAAGACTTGAAAATGTCTGTTTAGCAATGATCAACAACCAACTTTACAGAGCTTGAAGAATTCTTTAAAGAATAATAGGCAAATGTTGTACAATCCAGGTGTGCAAAGCTCTAGGAGACTTACCCAGAAATACTCACAGTTGTAAACACTGCCAAAAGTGATTCTAACATGTATTGACTTAGGGGGTTGAATATTTATCTAATCAAGATATTTACATTTTTTAAATAAAATATTAGAATTTTTCTTCCACTTTGATATTACATGGTATTTTGTTTAGATCGTTAACAAACAATTACAATTAAATCCTTTTTAATCCCACTTTGCAACACAACAAAATGTGGAAAAAGTCAAGGGGTGTGAATACTTTCTGAAGAAACTGTATATGTCTCTGTCGAATAGATGTAGATGAATTTCATCACACTAACTATTGGTCTTGACAGTAAAGTACATGCCAACCACTTGATTAACACAGACAGTCACATTACACCTGAATATCATTTATTTTAAGGTTTTACAGACTAATTAAGTGTCCATCAAATGCATTAAAAAGCACTTTGTTATCGTCAGTCTCAAGGGTGTGATGCTTTCATGAGGAAGGAAGAAAGTGATTGTGTTTGGCTGGTGTTAGATGAGGTTTAACTACTACATGGAAGTTCCAGTGGGTGCCCAACTCTTCCTTGTGTGAGAACGGAAGACTTGTGACAGACAGGCAGACAGAGACAGACAGCCACTCACACCTTTATCACTTTCTCTTTCACATTTTCCTGTACTCATTCTCGTCCTCTCTTCCTTTGTCTGTCTGTCTTTTCAATTCTCCCTGTCAAAATCTCTTCCTGTTCTTGTTACTCTCCTTTCGTCTTTATTCTGTGTATTCTGGGTGAGTGAGAGGGTTTTGAGAGGGTTTTAAATAGTGAAATGGCTTAGGATACATCTGAAATGGCACCCTATTCTCTATGTAGTGCACTACTCTTGACCAAACCCCTATGGACCCTGGTCAAAAGTAGTGCACCATATAGGGAACAGGGTGCCATGTGATGATGAGGTAGAGAATGGAGAGATAGCAGTGGATCAACTAGTTTCTAATCTAAAGAAACACCACAGGTCCTCTCATCCCTCTCTCTTTTTATTTATATCTCTTCCCCCACTTCTTTGTTTTTCATTTTACTTATTTTTATCTCTCCCTACCACCCTCTCCCTCTACTGTCTTTCTTGCCCTCTCACTCAAGTCAGAGAGCATCCCATCCCTTGATTTTGTGCCTACACATTTGAGTATCACCTCCAATCAGAGGTGTGTAAAATACTTCCCATTTGATGCATAATCAGAGACTTCCTTCCAGCTACTTTAATGTTTCTACCTAGTCCTTGCTCTCCACCGGTTGAGACGCTACCTTAATTGTCTGAGTAGGACTGAAGGGTGTGAAATTGCTTTCAGTCTTACTCAGACTTTGGGTATAGCTTCTACATACAGATTAGGAGTGTGGGTGGGTGGGGGTGTTGGGGGGACTATGTGTGTGTGTGTGTGGTTTGATATAGAAGTCATATTTTAGTCAGGAATTGATATTGATTTTACACAGCTTCACGACGTAGCATTCTCTTTGACTCCAGAACGCTTTGTGAATAAACAAAAACATTATTTTAGTCCTCATTCCTTCACTCTTTTCCTCCGTCCCTCCATCCTTCCATCATACATCCTCATATCCTTCAAAGATCCTGAAAACGGAGGCGGTGATCGAAACACTAAAGACAAACAGCCCCCATGAAATCACAGCATTTTCGATTTCCAAGTTTCTCCATTAGAATATCAAAGCTTTGAAGGTATTGGATTCTGGTCCTTTGTTGTATGACAGGGTAGGACAAATCGTTCCATTTGTTTGACAAAGATCTTGGAGAGAAAAAAAACAAACCAATGTTGCTTAGAAAGAGAAAGCAATGCAAAATGTAAAATCATCCTGTCTTCACAACAATTTAGGGAGAGCCATAGAACATGTTGGTCTGTTGCCTCAGTAGAGTAGAGAGGTTAGGAACACAGAAAATGGACCAGGTCCTAACTAAAATGTGAGATATGGGCTGAATTGTTGAAGATAGAGAGTTTACCAATGTCACGCCCTGACCATAGTTTGCTTTGTATGTTTTATGTTTTGTTTGGTCAGGGTGTGATCTGAGTGGGCATTCTATGTTATATGTCTGGTTTGCCTATTTCTATGTGTTTGGCCTGATATGGTTCTCAATCAGAGACAGGTGTTTTGCGTTGTCTCTGATTGGGAACCATATTTAGGTAGCCTGTTTTGTATTGTGGGTTGTGGGTTATTGTCTATGTGTTAGTTGCTTGTGTCTGCACTGTTTTTATATAGCGTCACGTTCGTTTTGTTGTTTTTGTTTAGATTGTCAAGTATTCTTCGTTTCATTAAATATAGAAGAATGTATTCAAATCACGCTGCGCCTTGGTCCTCCTCTCTTCCACATTACGACGAACGTGACAACCAACAAAGTAATTGACCTCTTAATCTCTTGTTGTTGCTGTCTGATTCCAGGTGAAGGGCCCAGTCAGTGAAGATAGGAGTGGTTCCCATGGCAATAGAGGAGTAGAGTAGTCATGCTCCTCTTCAGTTGACGACCAAAGTCAATCCCTACCAATGAACTTTCAGCCATGAACAGGGTAGCTAAGGTGAGACAATTATGCTAAACAGGATAGTCTACCATAAGATGCATTTTGGAAACCGGGCCCAGATCTTCTGTCTTTTATTTGAAATGCTGACGTAGAAAAAAGCATATGTAAAGGACGTCATTACTGCTTTCTTTGCGAGTACGACTTCCTCCCGATTCGGCCCATACCTGGAGCAAACTCGGTACCTCTGCCAAGTGACCTCTCTCCTGAAGCGTCCTAACAGTCGGCGGCATGCGAAAAGCTAGCTATTCACTGGCACAAGTAGGGACACTTCAGGCTGAGGAGCAAGTTTCACACATCCCCATCTGCTACACATACAATTACCTGGTGATTTCCTTGTATTTCTACTTTGCGACCAACTCTGTCTGTCTGTCTGTCTGTCTGTGTGTCTGTGTGTGTGTGGCCTGATATTCCTGACATCACACAAATTAAATCAAAGTGTCAGCTTTCAGACAGGATCTCTTCCACTGGCTTCCTCTTCGGTCCCACACCAGGAGGACACAGGTGCAACCGTGCCATCCTCCCACCGCACCGCACCTCAACCCACCAACATCCAGCAACCCTCCACTAACACGTGTTCAACACACACACACACACACACACACACACACGAGGCACAACTCAACAGGTGACTATCAGGATGACGACACGTGATGTGACCATGTTCAGTGATGCAGCCACACCAATCAGAGAGTGATCCGGTGTGACTTGGACCCAGGCCCGACATGTAGAGAACATGTGAGTGGGCGTGTATGTTCTGAATCTTTACTAAAACATTGAAGGTTGCCTGTGAAAGAGCATTGCTTATTTTTCCATTTAAACTCCGGATTAAACCCATTTTCATTAACACTGATCTGCCATGAAGAATTTGATTAATTAATCCTTACATCTATCTGCATATTGATATGCACGGTAGCTCCTCTGAAATACATTTTCAATTTTATTCTGTGTATCACATTTGGGTGTCATTTAATCATTGAAATATTTCCATAGCTCTGTATGCATCATCCCCTTACATGTGAGGTGTGATCTCAGTTTAGTGAAACAGCATGAGATGTCGTATGTAAATGCATATCCTTTATCTACATACAGTTCCAAACTACATAAACTCATCAAAAAAAGAAACAGCCCTTTTTACATAACCTCAGCAAAAAAAGAAACAGACCTTTTTCAGGACCCTCTCTTTCAAAGAGAATTTGTAAAAATCCAAATAACTTCCCAGATCTTCATTGTAAAGGGTTCAAACACTGTTTCCCATGCTTCTTCAATGAACCATAAACAATTAATGAACATGCACCTGTGGAACGGTCGTTAAGACACTAACAGCTAACAGACGGTAGGCAGTTAAGGTCACAGTTATGAAAACTTAGGACACTAAACTGGCCTTTCTACCGACTCTGAAAAACACCAAAAGAAAGATGCCCAGGGTCCCTGCTCATCTGCGCGAACATGCCTTAGGCATGCTGCAAGGAGGCATGAGGACTGCAGATGTGGCCAGGGAAATAAATTGCAGTCGGTACTGTGAGAGGCCTAAGACAGCGCTACAGGGAGACAGGACGGACAGCTGATCGTCCTCGCAGTGGCAGACCACGTGTAACAACACTTGCACAGGATCGGTACATCCGAACATTACACCTGCGGGACAGGTACAGGATGGCGACAACAACTGCCCGGGTTACATCAGGAACGCACAATCCCTCTATCACTGCTCAGACTGTCCGCAATAGGCTGAGAGAGGCTGGACTGAGGGCTTGTAGGCCTGTTGTAAGGCAGGTCCTCACCAGACATCACCGGCAACAACGTCGCCTATGGGCACAAACCCATCGTCTCTGGACCAGACAGGACTGCCAAAAAGTGATCTTCACTGACGAGTCACGGTTTTGTCTCACCAGGGGTGATGGTCGGATTCGCGTTTATCGTCGAAGGAATGAGCGTTACACCGAGGCCTGTACTCTGGAGTGAGATCGATTTGGAGGTGGAGGGTCCGTCATGGTCTGGGGCGGTGTGTCACAGCATCATCAGATTGTCTGCAGTGACAACAAGCTCAATCGCAACGCTGTGCGTTACAGGGAAGACATCCTCCTCCCTCATGTGGTACTCTTCCTTGAGGAGGAGATGCACTGCAGTACTTAATGCAGCTGGTGGCCACACCAGATACTGACTGTTACTTTTGATTTTGACCCCCCCTTTGTTCAGGGACACATTATTACATTTCTGTTAGTCACATGTCTGTGGAACTTGTTCAGTTCATGTCTCAGTTGTTGAATCTTCTTATGTTCATACAAATATTTACACATGTTAAGTTTACTGAAAATAAACGCAGTTGACAGAGAGAGGACGTTTCTTTTTTTGCTGAGTTTAGAAACGTTTCTAAATAGAGTCCAAAGGACTGAGCAAATCAATATCCCAAGGCCTACGTCCCAAATGGCACTCTATTCCCTATATAGTGCACTACTTTTGACCAGAGCCCATAGGCCCCTATGGATCCCATAGGCCCTGGTCAAAAGTAGTGCACTATATAGGGAATAGGGTGCCATTTGGGTTGTAACAAAACTGTTAATAACTGTGACCGACCCTGTGCTAAACGTTCACACTCAAACTAGTGCACTGATTGGATAGATCAGTTAATTGATGAGGAAATTAGTTGATTTCTTGACCACATTAGTCGATTTTTAGTGAGTACTAGGATGCACTGTTATATAGACACATCCTCAATCCTGCCAGTCTGTGTGTGTGTGTGTGTGTGTGTGTGTGTGTGTGTGTGTGTGTGTGTGTGTGTGTGTGTGTGTGTGTGTGTGTGTGTGTGTGTGTGTGTGTTCATCCTTGGCTTTTTGTTAATTAAATTCCTAGCATGACACTGATTGGCCACTTGGCTTTCCATGTCTTTATCTGTAGTTGATTACAATAAGGGCATCCTGATCAATAAAATGAATGCATTTTCTATATCCTGTTTTTGAATGGTACAGTGCAGGTAGAACCAGTGTTATTTAGTAAGGTGAAACTATCAACAAAATAAAACAATAGAAACCCTGAGAATGAGGTCCGAGTGGAAGATGGTAAATTAAAGAATCAACATGGATTTGAACATTTATTGTCAATTGATCTTGGAAACATCACAAAAGCTTTGGTGTTTATGATCTAATGATCATTTTCCCAGGTGAGACTGTTTGATTATCTATTATCCATAGTGCAATTATATCATTATCTGTGTGGAATGGAATACCGCATTAAACTAAGTGTGTTAGTTAACTGTTCGTCATCTTCTCCAGTTTGGTAAATTATTTGGTAGGCTGTTTGGTAGGTTGCTTACTGCATAGGGAGGTGGTTGGTTTGGTGGATGATAGGCTAGCTGGTTTGGTGGATGGTCTTCCTCTTGATGATGATGCCTTCTGTTTGACTGCCATTTTCTCAGCCTTCATCTGAAACAGAAACTATGATTTTGGTATTCAGGTTTCCAGTCATTCTTTTACATGTCATGTCACGTGCTCATTTGAGTACCACATTCACACATAAATATACACTACAAAGTATGTGGACACCTGCTCATCGAACATTGATTCCAAAATCATGGGCATTCATATGGAGTTGGTCCCCCCTTTGCTGCTATAACAGCCTCCACTCTTCTATGAAGACTTTCCACTAGATGTTGGAACATTGCTGCGGAGACTTGCGTCCATTCAGCCACTAAAGTATTAGTGTGGTCGGGGACTGATGTTGGGCGATTAGGCCTGGCTCGCAGTCACCGTTCCAATTCATCCCAAAGGTGTTCGATGGAGTTGAGGTCAGGGCTCTGTGCAGGCCAGTCAAGTTCTTCCACAACGATCTCAACAAACCATTCTGTATGGACCTCGCTTTGTGCACAGGGGCATTGTCAAGCTGAAACAGGAAAGGGCCTTCCCCAAACTGTTGCCACAATGTTGGAAGCACAGAATCGTCTAGAATGCCATTGTATGCTGTAGCATTAAGATTTCCCTTTACTGGAACTAAGGGGCCTAGCCCAAACTGAATAACAGCCCCTGACCATTATTCCTCCTCCACCAAACATTTGGCACTATGCATTGGAAAGGTAGTGTTCTCCTTGCATCTGCCAAATCCAGATTCGTCCGTCAGACTGCCAGACGGTGAAGCTTGATTCATCACTCCGGAGAAGGCGTTTCCACTTCTCCAAAGTCCAAAGGTTGCGAGCTTTACACTACTCCAGACGAAGCTTTGCATTGCACATGGTGATCTTAGGCTTGTGTGCTGCTGCTCGGCCATGGAAACCCATTTCATGAATCTCCCGACGAACAGTTCTTGTGCTGACTTTGCTTCCAGAAGAAGTTTGAAACTCTGTAGTGAGTGCTGTAACCGGGGACAGAAGATTTTTAGCGCTACGCGCTTCAGCACTTGGCGGCCCTGTTCCATGAGCTTGTGTGGCCTACCACTTTGTGGCTGAGTTGTTGGTGCTCCTAGACATTTCCACTTCACAATAACAGTGCTTATAGTTGCCCGGGGCAGCTCTATCAGGGCAGACATTTGACCTACCGACCTGTGACAGTGCCACGTTGAAAGTCACTGAACTCTTCAGTAACGCCATTCTACTGCCAATGTTTGTCTATGGAGATTGCATGGCTGTGTGCTCGATTTTATACACCTGTCAGCAACGGGTGTGGCTGAAATAGCCGAATCCACTAATTTGAAGGGGTGTCCACATACTTTTGTATATACTGTCTAGTGTATTTTATTATAAGACCTTGATTAATTCAACATCATAAGATATCCATTGTACAAAAAAGGGGTGTCTGCAGTAAATATATTGTCAATGAATTGTTATCTTATTTGCTGCACTGGTTGCTCTACATTAAACTACATACAGTGCCTTCAGAAAGTATTCATACCCCTTGACTTATTCCACATTGTGTTACAGCCTGAATGTATAGAAGAAAAAAAATATATATATTCTCACCCATCTACACACAACACCGCATAATCACAAAGTGAAAACATGTTTATACATTTTAGCAAATGTATTGAAAATGAAAAACAGAAATATCTCATTTACATAATTATTCACACCCCTGAGTCAATACTTTGTAGAAGCACCTTTGGTGGCGATTACAGCTATGAGTTGTCTTGGGTATGTATCAGCATTGCACATCTGGATTTGGGAATTTTCTCTCATTCTTCCTTGCAGATTATGTCAAGCTCTTTTAAGTTAGATGGGGAGCAGTGGTGAACAGCAATCTTCAAGTTTTTCAATGGTATTCATGTCTGGGCTTTGGCTGGGCCACTCAAGGACTTTCACATTCTTGTTCTGAAGCCATTCCAGCATTGCTTTGGCTGTATGCTTGGGGTCATTGTCCTGTTGGAACGTATATCTTTGCACCAGTCTAAGGTTGTTTGCACTCTGAAGCAGGTTCTCATTAAGGATTTGCTTGTATTTGGCACCATTCATTGTTAGCTCTATCCGTACCAGTCTCCCAGTCCCTGCCGCTGAAAAGCATCCCCATAGCATGATGCTGCCACCAACATGCTTCACGGTTGGGATGGTGTTAGACGGGTGATGAGTTGTGCCTGGTTCTCTCCAGACCATAGCACTTTGCATTCAGGCCAAATAGTTACACTTTTGTCTTATCAGACTGCATAATATTTTCCTTGTGCTCTGTCTTTCACGTGCCTTTTTACAAACTCCTGTCGTGCGGTCATGTGCCTCTTTCCTTAGGAGTGGCTTCCATCTGGCCACTCTCCCATAAAGCCCAGATTGGTGAAGTGCTGTAGAGACCGTTGTCCTTCTGGCAGGTTCTTCCATCTCAGCTAAGGAACTCTGTAGGAACTCTGACTGACAGAGCTAGGCAGAGTCTGGGTAGTTCCATATTTTTTTCAATTTCCTATTGATGGAGACTACTGTGCTCTTGGAAACTTTCAACACTCTAGAAATTGTTTTATACACTTCCCCAGATATATGCCTCATAACAATTCTATCTTGGCGATTTTCAGACAGTTCCATGGACTTCATGGTATAGTTTCTGCTCTAACATGCACTTCTTCTATAGTTTATTCGCATTTACATAATTTAATGTGCATCCCACCACCTACTATGCAGGATGGAAACAGGATTCCCACCCAAAAAATGAACTATCAAAAAATAAATAGATATGTGGCATACAGCAGGTCAGCCACCGGGGGAGACTCATCGAGGCCTGGTGACAGACGGAGTATACATCACGAGGCGATTGCTCCATCTGCTGGATGTACCAGGTCTCGACGGGATCTCCGGCCAGGAATAATTGGGGCTGATTGGGGATTGGTGAGTAATCAAGGGCTGATTGCTCACCAGCTGTACAAGTCCCATAAAGCTGCCAGAAGGGCAGCACACAGGGGAGAGACTGGGGGAGGAAAGGACTCCCATATAGTTGGGGACGGTAACACGAGGGAGTTCAGTTTTGATCCCCCACAGGATACAGCAAGACCCGGAGCCCAGAAGACGGGATCCTGGAGAGGGTCTCATGGGGGAGACCTATTATTTTAATAAACACCTTTGAAACTGAGCTAATCCTACTCTGTCCGTGTCTGATCTTTGTAAACGTTTTGACCAAACCCCCTGGTCTGCCACAATATTTATAGTATATATACAGTTGAAGTTGGAAGGTAAAAAAAAAAAATGTACAAGTGAAACAATTAAATACAATATATGTTATTAAGTGGGATGTATAAATGTGCAATGAAGGCAAATGACAAGTACAAATGGCAAGTGTAAATGTGCAGTGAAGGCAAATTGAAAGTGCAAGGAGGCATGCAACTGAAATGCAGGAATAGCAGCAATGAGGTTACCGAGATAGACATGTACAGTTGAAGTCTGACGTTTACATACACCTTAGCCAAATACATTTAAATTCAGTTTTTCACAATTCATGACATTTAATCTGAGTAGAAATACCCTGTTTTAGGTCAGTTAGGATCACCTCTATTTTAAGAATGTGAAATGTCAGAATAATAGAGAGAATTATTTATTTCAGCTTTTATTTCTTTCATCACATTCCCAGTGGGTCAGAAGTTTACATACGCTCAATTAGTATTTGGTAGCATCTCCTTTAAATTGTTTAACTTCGGTCAAATGTTTCGGATAGCCTTCCACAAGCTTGTAGATACTTTTGTACCGGTTTCCTTCAGCATCTTCACAAGGTCCTTTGCTGTTGTTCTGGGATTGATTTGCACTTTTCGCACCAAAGTACGTTCATCTCTAGGAGATGGAATGCATCTCCTCCTGAGGGGTATGACGGCTGCGTGGTCCCATGGTGTTTATACTTGCGTACTATTGTTTGTACAGATGAATGTGGTAACTTCAGGCGTTTGGAAATTGCTCCCAAGGACGAATCAGACTTGTTGAGGTCTACAATTTTTTTTCTGAGGTCTTGGCTGATTTCTTTTGATTTTCCCATGATGTCAAGCAAAGAGGCACTGAGTTTGAAGGTAGGCTGTGAAATACATCCACAGGTACACCTCCAATTGACTCTAAAGCCATGACATAAACAGCTTGGAAAATTCCTGAAAATTAAAAGGCGCAGTCAACTTAGTGTATGTAAACTTCTGACCCACTGGAATTGTGATGCAGTGAATTATAAGTGAAATAATCTGGTCTGTAAACAATTGTTGGAAAAATGTCTTGTGTCATGCACAAAGTAGATTGTCCATGACACAAAGTCCTAAGCAACTTGCCAAACTATAGTTTGTTAACAAGAAATTTGTGGAGTGGTTAAAAACTAGTTTTACTGACTCCAACCTAAGTGGATGTAAACTTTCTACTTCAACTGTGTTTATATATATCAAACAATTTCTGTTAAAAATAAATAAAACAGATCTGATCCCAACAGGCTCAAGGGGAACCTGCAAGGCTTCTGAGTCCAAAAAACATTTCTGCTGCAGCCACAATATAGTCTAGTTTCTTTGACTTCTTTGAGACTTGTGCTGTACAGTTTATAACTGTGGCAATGAACACAACAAAATCCACCTTTTTAACACACAGGGTATCTTTTGTCTGGCAGCAAACATTTACTACGGTCTGTGGTGTATCCACTACCATCTCTTCACTGGCATCACTTGTTTCCTCAATTCTTTTGATCGCCTCCCCATAGGAGATTCAATTGACCGCTCTTACTTTTGCCAGCTCAATTTCCTTCACCTTTACTGGCCACTCCAGGAACTCAGGATCATGATCCCCACCACAATTACAACACCGTCGTCCTTCTGCACACTGTTCTTCAGTATACTCTGTCTGTCTGTACACACTTGAAACATGGCCAAATCCTTTACAGTTCTTACACTGCAGTGGTTTGGGGATGAAAGCTCTTACCATCTATCTTACATAACCAAGCTTCACATGTGTAAGTAATTGCTCTTTATCAAAAAAACAACAGGACCGACGGACTTTCTTTTGTCCCCCCATTCACCCAGTGGGTCAGACGCCGGGCACCAACCACACCAGGAATTCTCTTCAGGTATTCAACCTGAACATCCGTCGTCACCATGAGATGACATCTTTGACGGGTGCTCTTCTCCGAAGTTCGAAACACAAAACTTCTGTTGTCCGGATTCTATTGAGGCTCACTCCAATCTAAGATCACTTCTGGTCACTCTGACAGACTCCACTTTTCCAAGCACATACTTTACCATTTTCAACACCTCCATCCTTACTCAACAACCGCATCTCAAAAAGAAGCGATTCATTAACATTTACACACGTATCCTCCACTCCAATTGTAGACAATTTCCTTTTTTGTTCCAGTTTTCAATATTACTGTTGTCCATTCAGAATATTCGTCTTCACCACATTTACTCGACACGCTGCTTAATTCGAACTCATCAACCACTTCCGCCATCTTCCTTTCCCAAGGTCATTCCGTAGCTCCTCCTTCACATGCACTGCCAACTGTGGGACCTTATATAGACAGGTGTGTATCTTTCTAAATCAGGTCCAAACAATTGAATTGGCCACAGGTGGACTCCTGTGGCCTACAAGTTGGAGTGACATCTCAACGATGATCAAAGGAAATTGGATGCACCTGAGCTCAATTTGGAGTCTCATAGCAAAGGGGTGTATGACAGCAAAGGGGCTGATTGATTCTCTGATGGACACTAATAAAATACCCATCATATCTGGCCATGTGCCCTCTCTGAATCAGGGCATTGAACGCTTTAGCAGGATGCTTTCTCTTCACAACTGGCTACATGATAATTGCAGGGTGTAACTTTTGTTGATAATTTCGATACCTTTTGGAAACAAAACACATTTTATAAGGAGGATGGGATCTACCTGAATAATTGGGGTTCCCGGATCCTTTCACAGCACTATATGGCTGCGTTGAGACAATGACTTATCAATGACCCAAGCCCAGCTCAATTAATCCCTACCATTATGTTGCGGAGTTGTAATAATGCTTCAGCAAATGTACATTACCAGGGGCGTTGGTAGAAACAATGTAAGTAACCTAATTGATGTCCCTCTAACTGCCCTGAATGCCTCTGCTGATTCTACAGCTATTGTTTGCAGTAATCATGTGCCTATGAACCAGAGTTATTAGAGCGTTGGGCCGGTAACCGAAAGGTTGCTGGATCAAATCCCCAAGCTGACAAGGTAAAAATATGTCGTTCTGCCCCTGAACAAGGCAGTTAACCCACTGTTCCCCGGGCGCCGAAGATGTGGATGTCGATTAAGGCAGCCCCCGGCACCTCTGACTCAGAGGGGTTGGGTTAAATGCGGAAGACACATTTCAGTTGAAGGCATTCAGTTGTACAACTGACTAGGTATCCCCCTTTCCATACTGTTAGCACTGAGGCGGTGTTCCCTAGTAGGAAGTCCACTGTGTGCAGCTCACCCTACACTAACACAAATAACATGAGCATGTCTAATGGCGGCGAGTGTACAACGCGAGGATCTGTGTCTTTCCAGATTTTGCGAATTAGCCGTAATCGACTTAATAGTTCTTAGTTTATTCACTCAATACAGCATGGTGTACACTCTATATAGCTGACAAGAACTCCTGGATATCAGAACACAATGCACAAAGAGAGTCTTTGACAATTTACAACTTCCACTGGAGATCGCGAAGATGCTCCGGGAGACTGAAACATCGGCGAGAAGAAGTGCCCGGAGGCGGCGTCGAGATCGTAAACAAAAGGCGAGGGAAGCGGGGTGGCCTCCAGGCTAGGAAAAAGCTAACCCCATATCGGCTTTCACTCCCTAGTCTTTTCCTCGCTAACATCCGGTCACTGGCGAACAAAATGGACAAAATACAACTAAGAATCATCTCACAAAACGGAATTATGGATTGCAGCGTCATGATTTTCACAGAAATGTGGCTAAACAACAGCATATCTGATAACGCTAAAGGGCTAGAGGGGCGCGGGGTCTTCAGGGCTGATCGTACTGCAGAGGACTCTGGTAAGACCAGAGGAGGTGGTCTGTGCATTTATGGAAACAAAGCATGGTGTACAGACAGTAACATAACCGGGAGTCACTGCTCAACCAATCTGGAGTACCTGATGATTAGGTGCAGGCCTTTCTACTTGCCTCGGGAGCTTACATCCATTGTTGTTACTGCAGCCTATATACCTCTGGATGCTAATGCTAAACTAGCAATGAAGGAACTGCAGGTTGCTATTAGCAAACTGCACATCCTGATGGTGCTTTTATTGTTGCAGGGGATTTTAACCACTCAAATCTGAAAACTGTTTTTACCAAATTCCACCAAAATGTTTCCTGCCCCACTAGAGGACACAATACACTAGACCACGTGTATACAAACATTTCGGAGGCTTACAAAGCCATTCCCCTCCCCCACGTAGGACAGTCTGCTCACCTTTCACTGTTCTTACTCCCCAAGTACTTACCCCTCATTAAACGCATGAAACCATCAGTGAGGACAGTGTAAGTGTGGCCAGGGGGGTCAGACTCATTACTACAGCACCAGTTTCAACACACAGATTGCCGCCCTTGACTTCCATACGGACATTGAAACATATGCTTCTTCCGTTCTGGATTACATCAAGATCTGCATCAACAATGTCACCACCCATAAACTAATAAAGACCTTCCCCAACCAGAAGCCTTGGATGAACAGAGAAGTCCGACTACTGCTAAAAGCACTGCGATGCGGAAGCCTACAGCTCATCCAGAGCCACCTGAAAAAGGGCATCAAGATGGTTAAACATGACCACAAACTGTGGATTGAGGAGCACTTCAACAACAACTCCAACCCTCGACACATGTGGCAGGGCATCCAAGCCATCACAGACTACAGGCCAAAAAACCCTTTCCCCACAGCCAGCGATGTCTCCATCGCCAACGAGTTAAACAGGTTCTATGCTCGCGTCAAAAGGGACAACAAAGATCCAGCCATCAAAGCTGAGCTCCCCCAAACGACCTCCCCCTCAGACTATCCATCGCAGATGTGTTGTCTGCACTGAGCAGGGTGAATGCATGCAAGGCTGCTGGTTCTGATGGCATCCCTGGTCGTGTGCTCAGAGCATGTGCTGGGCAGCTGGCCGAGGTCTTCAATGACATTTTCAACCTGTCACTGGCCCAGGCGGTTATCCCCACGTGCTTTAAGATCACAACCATTGTGCCAGTGCCGAAGCAGTCGACCGCATCAAGCCTGAATGACTTCCGACCTGTTGCACTCACCCCCACGATCATGAAGTCCTTTGAAAGTATGGTTTTGGCCTTGAGTCCTGCCTCCCTCCAACACTGTATCCCCACCAGTTTGACTACCGACCGAACATGTCTACAGAGGATGCCATCTCCACAGCTTTACACTGTCCTGACCCACCTGTACAAAACCAACACCTATGTGAGAATGCTCAGCATTGACTTTAGCTCAGCATTCAATACAGTCATTCCCTCTAGGCTGGTCACCAAACTCCATTATCTAGGGATCAGCCCCTCTCTCTGTAACTGGACTTTGGACTTCCTAGAGGGAGTCAGCCTAGAGGGAGGAGGTCAAGCACCTGGCTGCATGGTGCACTGACAACAACCTGGCCCTCAATGCAAAGAAAACCAAGGAGCTCATTGTTGATTATAGGAAGCTAAAAGCTGCAGCCACGCCACAGTTGTCATTGATAGCACTGAGGTGGAGCGTGTGTCCAGCTTCAAATTCCTGGGTGTCTACATGACCGAGGACCTCTCCTGAACCCTCAACACCTCAACCCTCAACCCAGCAGCGCCTGTACTTTTTGAGGAGGCTGAAGAAGGCCCGCCTATCTCCCAAGATCCTGGTGAACTTTTACCGCTGTACGGTCGAGAGCTATCTGAATAACTGCTCCACAGTGTGGTTTGGTGGATACTCCGTGGCCGACCGGAAGGCCCTGCAACAGGTGGTGAAAACAGCCTAGTACATCACTGGTGCCCAGCTCCCTGCCATCGTAGACCTCCAGCGCATGCTGTGTCTGTGTAGGGAGAGCGGCATCACCAGGGACCCTTCACATCCATGCTACAAACTGTTTTCCCTCCTACCATCAGGCAGGCGGTACAGGTATCTATGTTCCTGCACTAGCAGGCTCAATAACAGTTTCTTTCCAGCTACTATAACCCTGCTGAACTCTGTGACACGGCACAAGCCATATCCACCAGCCCACCGCTTAGTACTGCCTCTCAGGGACCTTGTTTCACTACTCTCTTTGCACTCTTCACAGTACTACTGAACTCTGACATTGCTTTTCAAAGTCTGATTAAGGACATTCAATTGTACATGTACAGTTGAACTCGGAAGTTTACATACACTTAGGTTGGAGTCATTAAAACTAGTTTTTCAACCACTCCACACATTTCTTGTTAACAAACTATAGTTTTGGCAAGTCGGTTAGGACATCTACTTCTACTCATTGTTCCAACAATTCTTTACAGACAGATTATTTCACTTATAATTCACTGTATCACAATTCCAGTGGGTCAGAAGTTTACATACACTAAGTTGACTGTGCCTTTAAACAGCTTGGAAAATTCCAGAAAATTATGTCATGGCTTTAGAAGCTTCTGATAGGCTAATTGACATAATTTGAGTCAATTGGAAGTGTACCTGTGGATGTATTTCAAGGCCTACCTTCAAACTCTGTGCCTCTTTGCTTGACATCATGGGAACATTTTTTTTTAGAACTCCACAAGTCTGGTTCATCCTTGGGAGCAATTTCCAAACGCCTGAAGGTACCACGATCATCTGTACAAACAACAGTACGCAAGTATAAACACCATGGGACCACGCAGTCATCATACGGCTCAGGAATGAGACGCGTTCTGTCTCCTTAGGATGAGTGTACTTTGGTGCGAGAAGAGCAAATCAATCCCAGATAACAGCAAAGGACCTTGTGAAGATGCTGGAGGAAACAGGTACAAAAGTTTCTCTATCCACAGTAAAACAAGTTCTATATCGACATAACCTGAAAGGCCCCTCAGCAAGGAAGAAGCCACTGCTCCAAAACCGCCATAAAAAAGCCAGACTACGGTTTGCAACTGCACATGGAGACAAAGATCGTACTTTTTGGAGAAAAGTCCTCTGGTCTGATGAAACAAAAATAGAACTGTTTGGCCATAATGACCATAGTTATGTTTGGAGGGAAAAGGGGGACGCTTGCAAGCTGAAGAACACCATCCCAACCATGAAGCACGGGGGTGGCAGCGTCATAATCTAATCTTCTGCTAAGCTTTCCAGTAAAGCAATGAAAACAAATAAGCATCCGAGAAAAAAATAGCCCACATTAACATATGTAGTTTAATAAATACGTTTCATGAAATCAATAATTTGCTAGTAACAGTTGACAATCATATTCTGACTAATCTCTCAAACTCACTTAGATAATACTTTTTATGATTCAGTGATAACAATACATGGTTATAACATCTACAGAAAATACAGAAATGCCAATGGTGGAGGTGTTGCTGTTTATATTCAGAACCACATTCCTGTAAAGCTTAGAGAGTTGAATACTGTTGAAGTAATGTGGCTACAGCTTTATCTGCCTCACCTAAAGCCCATTCTTGTGGGAAACTGCTATAGACCACCAAGTGCTAACAGTCACTATCTGGATAACGTGTGAAATCCTTGATAATGTATGTGATATCAACAGAGAGCTATATTTTCTGGGTGATTTAAATATTGACCTGCTTTCATCAAGCTGCCCACTCAAGAAAAAGCTTCAAACTGTAACCAGTGGCTGCAACCTGGTTCAGGTTATCAGTCAACCTACCAGGGTAGTTACAAACAGCACATTAATGAAATTATCAATATGTATTAATCACATCTTTACTAATGCAGCAGAAATTACCTTTAAAGCAGTATCCAAATCCATCGGATGTAGTGATCACAATATATTAGCCATATATATGAAAACCAAAGTTCCAAAGCCTGGGCCTATATAGTGTATAAGAGGTCATACAATATGTTTTGTAGTGATTCCTATGTTGTTGATGTAAAGCAACCAGACACTGCACGTGACACATTTATGAAAGTGCTTATTCCAGTTACTAATAAGCATGCACCCATTTAAAAAATGACTGTAAAAACTGAAATCCTCATGGATGATGAGGAATTGAAAAATGGTATGGTTGAGAGGGATGAGGCAAAAAGAATTGCAAATAAGTCTGGCTACACAATTTTTTAAAATGTACTGCAAATTGAGAAATCAGGTGACTGAGTAAAAAGTAGTACAAACTATACTATGAAACAAAGCTAAATTATATAAATAGTAATAATAATAATATAGTAAAAAGCTTTGGGGCACTTTAAATGACATTTTAGGGAAAAAGACAAACTCAGCTTCATCATTCATTGAATCAGATGGCTCATTCATCTCAAAACCCACTGATATTGCCAATTACTTTAATGTTTTTTCATTGACAAGATTAGCAAATTTAAGCATGACATGCCAGCAACAAAACGCTGACATTACACATCCAAGAATAGTAAAGCCTCCTTTACTGGCTCAAATAGCAGACCAATCAATCAACCTGTTACCTGCCCTTCGTAAACGTTCAGAAAAAAAATTCTATTGCTATTTTACTGTAAACAAATTGACAACAGACTTTCAGGACACTTATAGGGAAGGACATTCAAAAAGCATGGCACTTACACAAATGACTGATGATTGCCTGAGAGAAATTGATGATACAAAGATTGTGGGAGCTATTTTGTTAGACTTCAGTGAGGCTTTTGACATTATCGATCATAGTCTGCTGCTGGATATTGTGGATAAAACTATATTGTGGATAAAGAGTTACCTGTCTAACAGAACACAAAGGGTGTTCTTTAATGTAAGCCTCTCCAACATAATCCAGGTAGAATCAGGAATTCCTTAAGGCAGCTGTCTAGGCCCCTTACTTGAAAAAAATATTTACTAATGACATGCCACTGGCTTTAAGTAAATTGAGCATGTTAAGCATTAAAACAATTTAGCATGAAATTGAGAATGTTGAGGTGACTAAACTGCTTGGAGTAACCCTGGATTGTAAACTGTCATGGTCAAAACATGTTGATACAATAGTAGCTAAGATGGGTAGAAGTCTGCCCATAATAAAGCACTGCTCTGCCTTCTTAACAACACTATCAACAAAGCAGGTTCTACAGTCCCTAGGTTTATTGCACCTGGACTACTGTTCAGTCGTGTGATCAGGTGCCATGAAAAGGGACCTCTGAAAATGACAATTGGCTCAGAACAGTGCAGCACGGCAGGCCCGTATATGTACATGGAGCGCTAACATTAATAATATGCATGTAAATCTCCCATTGCTTAAAGTAGAGGAGAGATTGACTTCATCACTACTTGTTTTTGTAAGATGTGTTGATGTAACAGTTTTGCTTCCGTCCCTCAAATCGCCCCTACCTGGGCTCGAACCAGGGACCCTCGGCACACATCAACAACTGCCTCCCATGAAGCATCGTTACCCATCGCTCCACAAAATCCACGGACCTTGCAGAGCAAGGGGAACAACTACTTCAAGGTCTCAGAGCGAGTGACGTCACCAATTGAAACGCTGTTAGTGCACACCCCGCTAACTAGCTAGCCATTTCACATCGGTTACATTGACATGCTAAATGCACGGAGGTGTCTGTTTAAACTACTAGCACACAGCTCGGACACCCATATATACACCACAACACATGCCACCAGAGGTCTCTTCACAATCCCCAAGTCAAGAACAGACTATGGGAGGCACACAGTACTGCATAGAGTCATGACTACATGGAATTATATTCCACATCAGGTAACTGATGCAAGCAGCAGCATCAGATTTTAAAAAACAGATACAAATACACCTTATGTTACAGTGGGGACTGTGAAGAGACACACACACACACATACACAGGTACAGACACGCTTATACATACATGATAAGACACGAGCACTACATACACGTACACACTGGCGGACTGACCGTCGGGAGTACCGGGACATTTCAGGTGGCCTGAGGTAACTCACTCCTGCCGTGAATAGTCAACTTGACCAGCGATAATATAGCAAGCAGGAATGAGTTGACTGAGAATCTCAGACCCTCAGTCTCTTTCTGCAGTGTCCCCTCTCGCGCCAAAAATGACACCAGGTCTCTCCGCGACGCACATAGCAACTGTCTACCTGCTTCTCTACCGAAAACATTTTAGGCAAGTAGCACGGCAAAATGGATGGTCAGAAAAGGAAAGGTGGAGCAGAGAGGGAGAGAATAAAAAAGAGAAAGGCCCTTGCTGCGTCTGTGGCTAAATGCTGCAAAATAAGCGACACTAGCTAAAACACACACACGACACCCAGCATGGCTAGCTAAGTAGCCTAACTAATAATAGTGACACAACGGCCGGCAGGCTAAACAGTTTGCACGTTTTACATCTTCATGGAGGAATTATATTGTAACGACCATAGGTTTATAAGCGCGGAAATCGACTCTGCCGCACGAGCATGCTTTTGCGGCACAGTCGATAAAGAGCTGGACTTCGGGCTAGAAGGTCAAGGGTTCGAGACCTGCTCCCTGCCTGTTTCATTACATTGGTGTCAAACGTGGGATAGGACCTTGCATCCACGACAGTGCGTGTGCTTGGCCGGTGAGCGCGTTCCTGTAAGACGTAGAGTCGCAAGCTAGCGCGAGGATGCGCTCTTTGAAAGGAGGGAGTAGTGTAACGACCCTGGGTTTATAAGCACGGAAATCGACTCTGCCGCAGGAGCATGCGGCACAGTCGATAACGCGCTGGACTTCGGGCTAGAAGGTCAAGGGTTCGAGACCTGCTCCCTGCCTGTTTCATTACAATATCATAGTAATGACTGCAGCATAGCGATCATAATATGACATTGAAGGCAATATGTTTCAACTAGTAAAAAACTGTAAACCTATGGACTAACTGTAAAACTATGGACTTGCCAGCATTATGTCATGACTCATGCCACAAACTAGGGAAAGTGCACATACACTGTACAGTGAAACAGGCTACAGTAACGTAACCATAATACATCCATGGACGTAACACAGTAAGTAGCCTGTGTGACACAGCACAGGCAATGGCAAAGCGCCCTTAGTACCAACATTACAAGTTACTACAATAATATACAGCTCTGAGAAAAATTAAGAGGCCACTCCAAATTAAGAGACCACTCTTAATTTTTCCCAGAGCTGTATTAATGTAGCCTACTGATACACTAATGATAGTGAGTATGATAACAGAGTATTTTCTTTGTAAAGGTGGAGAAGGAAGCAGCAGCAGCAGCACTAGAGCTTCTGGTGCTCCTTCAGAACTGGAGATGGTGGTCAGTTCAGAGTCAGACTCAGAGCAGGATCAACTTAAGAGCACAAACCTAAACGTACATGTAGGCTATGATTTTAGATGAATATGTGCTTTATTTATGAGATTATTAGTAGAACTGTAATCGGGGGCATACATTTGTATTACTTGTGCAGTCATTGATTGTAAAAATGTAAATAACCTAAACTTACAATGTTAATCTCATTCTGCAGAGCAACCAGATGTGTGGAGAGAGAAAGGTTTAGAGCCCAGTACAGGGAAAATAGAAAGGGACAGCGAAAGCACTGAAAATCCATTTGATTATTTTGCCCGTCCTCAGTCCAAGGATTTGGACTTCTTTTTTCAGTACCACCCAAAACAAACCCCTCAGTCATTCTCAATGTATTCCACTCCAAAGATGGCACAAACAGAAAATTGACTGACATACAATGAAGTAACTCACTCCTTGTTCTGCTCAGTATGTCTTGCATTCGCAAAACCTTCAGCCAGTGATAGTGCATTTGTCAAAGGAGGCATGCAGGCCTGGAAACATGCCCGTCAGAGAGTACAGGAACATGAGAGAAGCAAGACCAATAGAGAAAGTGCAGAAGCCTTTTTCCTCAGAGCCAGCAAAGCTCAGTACAGACATCTGTACCCTTCTGAGTGATAAGCAAATGTCAGTTCAACTAGACCAGGTCAGAAAGAGGAGGCAGGTCATGGAACGTGTGATTTATGTAGTTAAAGTTATTGGTAAATGTGGGCTTAGCTACAGAGAACACAGACACGAAACTGCATATAACTTGGAAAACATGGCTGTCAATCATGGCAAGTTTCTTGAGCTTATATTGTTGCTAAGCAAATATGATGTCTGCCTACAAGAGCATGTTAGTGGAGCATTGAGAAGAGCAAGAAGTAGATGGGGAGTAAAGGAAGAGGGTCCTTGGTAACTATGACGTCCAAAACAACAGCAAATAAAGTCATTGAAGTCATCAGAATGTTGATTCAGCAGACAATTGCTGTTGAAGTGAGAAAGGTAGAGATGTTCTCAATACAAATGGACACAACACAGGATTTAACATCAAAGACCAGTGTGCAGTAGTTCTGCGATATGTCACTGATGTTGTCCACCAGAGACTCATTGAGGTCATTGACTGTGAGTCATCGACTAGATAGTACTTTATGGACCTTGTGAAACAGACTCTTGAGAAGATGGACATAGATATCAAACAGTGTGTTTGTTGGTAATGCAAAAGACGGAGCAGCTAATATGCAGGGACAATACAGGGGCTTCTCTGCATATCTCACAAGAGAGTCTCCTAACCAAGTACACATATGGTGTTACTCACACCATATGTGTGAGTGTTACTCACTTGATGTAATTGGTGAAACACGCTGGTGGGCCAAAGACGAGGCCTTGAGGAAAGTATTTGGAAGCTTTGCAAAGCCTGACCGTGCACTTTACATCATCATCACTATGGAAAGAATTGAAAAGGATGTGACCATAAAACCTACCATCCGAAGCAAGGCCCAAGGGTACAAGGATGCTCTCCTAAAGTATGAAACCATACTTACAGCTGAGGTTTTTCTCAGGATTTTTGAGAAGACGTCTCCTCGCTCTAAATACTTGCAAACAAGTGGCATGGATATCGTAACAGCACAGCACTTGGTGACGGGAATGGAGGATAACCTGAGAAAGTGTGCCCGAGACTTTGAGGGTGTGAAGAGGGCAGCAGACAACTTTGTTGAGTGGGCCAATGGCATTCTGGATGAGCAGCAGGACTGTGATAACGAAGCTCAGACTGCTCTCCCAGAGAAGACAACAACATAAAAAGAAGAGAAAATCAGGTACGTTGGCAGAAGATGAGCCCATTGCTAATGCAGACATGGATTACAAAATCAAGATCCACAATGTGGTACTGGACACTGTTGTTGAAAGTATTCACTGCTGTTATGCCGCAAATGCAATGCTGTGTGCAGATGTCTCCTACATGAAACCAAAGCATTTTCCTGAGATCAGAAAAAAGGGCCTTCCACAGACAGCTATGAAGGAGCTCAGCAAATGCTTACTGGAATTTGATTGAGTCACTGTTGAGGCATTGCAGGCTGAACTGACCAGCCTTGCACAACAGTGGGAAAGACTGAAACAGTCAGCATTGGAGGAGTACAACACAACGGCCAACAACAACCGCCAGTGATGAATCAGGGGAAGCTTTTGAGGATCCTGATGAAAGTGTGGAGTTGGTGAGCAGAAGTTGTTCCACATGTAAAAACTGCCCGATATGCTGCTATCTTCTCCTGTCTCAGTACAATCTGCTCACGGATGCGTATCACATCATTGGTTTGGGCTACAAGTCCCTCCTCACCCTATCCATCACTCAGGTGGCTTGTGAGAGGACCTTCTACACCCTGAAATTGGTGAAGAACTGCCTAAGAACCTCCCTCACTCAAGAGAACCTTGAAGCATTCCTTTTGAATGCAACAGAGAAGGAGATTCTTATGGGACTTGACAAAGATGACATCATTGACAAGATGGCAGAGAGCAGTGAGTTATTTTGCCACCTACTGGTTTACTAGTGGTAATTACTTACAGGTTACTCTGAAGTAACTATGCTATGACTCTTCCTTAACAGGCTGACAAGGGTGAAAGAAAATGTGCTGTGAGTTAAAGCTGTTGTACAGAGGCAGATTTTTGGGACTTTTGTATTATACTTACAGTTATGTAGCCAATTTTCATTTTCATTGACTCAGTGTATAGATGTGTTTTATTTTTGTGCTGTTTGCTTTATGGACACCAGTGAGTGAACATTAATCTCAAAATTAATTGAGTGCTTTTTAGGAGTGCTTTTTCGACTTTTGTACTATACTTACTTACATTGTTGTAGCTTATGTTCAAGTTCAGTGGATGTGTGAAGTTTTTTGATACGTTTGATATGCTTGATGCTTGAATATAAAGATAATAATTTGAACATTTGAGCTAACTGTATATCTCATTCTCTTTTTAAAAAGTGCAGGCTAATTGTTTTGTGTGTCTAGCCTTGTACATTTGTATGTGCTATGATTGGTGTATTTCTAGTGAGTTTTTGAGGGTGCACACATAGCCATAGCATACCTTGAAAACTCTGTCTTCAGATAGGCTACTTGTTGGTCAGTCCCAAATGTTTGTATTTTGTAATGTGGATAACTTTCTTCCCAGATGAACGTAGTGGCCAAATGTATAACTCGTTTGGTACCCGTTACATCAACAAATAGGGTTAGCCTACAAAATTAGCGGTCTGGTGGTTTGCGTGAACAGGGTGGCCTGGGATGGAGTCAAATTCCCAGCCTGAATTATTGTTTCAGTCCGCCCCTGCACATACGCATGGATTTTGTATTGTAGATATGTGGTAGTAGAGTAGTGGCCTGAGGGAACATACTTAATGTGTTGTGAAAAGTGTCATGTAATGTCATGTAATATTTTAAATTGGATATAACTGTCTTAATGTTGCTGGACCACATGAAGAGTAGCTGCTGCCTTGGCAGCAACTAAATGGGAAACCTTAATAAATACAAAATACTTCTGTATTTCATTTTCAATAAATTTGCAACAGTTTCTAAAAACATGTTTCCACTTTGTCATTACGTGGCTATTGTTTGTAGATGGGTCAGAATTTTTAATTTTATTTAATCCATTTTGAATTCAAGCTGTAACACAACGAAATGTGGAATAAGTCAAGATGTATGAATACTTTCTGAAGGCACAGTATGTGTAGATCTGCTTCCTTGATCTCACTTATTTTTCATCTGTACAATTCTGTTTCTACCGCTCTTTGCTGGCCTCCAGTGTTTCATTAGAGAACTGTCCTCCTCACCCTCTCCTGGTAGCGTCTCTCCAAGTACGCCATGTCTTCTTCCTCTCTGGTGCTGATGTCAGACAGAGCCCTGGTCACGGACGTCACTGAACTCTCCTCTACATATCAGAGGGAAACTATTAAATTAACGCAATACATCTATTATGAGACAAATATCATCTCTGTTTAGGATTTCTATATGAGCCATAGCAGGGTTTCCCTAACTCGGTCCTGCCCCCCTCCCCCAGGTTTTTTCCCTAGCACTACACAGCTAATTAAAATAGCCAACTCATAATCAAGCTTAGATTATTTGAATCAGCTGTGTAGTACTAGGGCAAAAATCTGGGGGGGGGGGGGGGGGGGCAGGACCGAGTTTGGGAAATGCTGACCTACAGGATAAATTGCATCCTCAGTTACACTCAGATTAGGCATTTCATAGTCTCTTCTGGCCACCCTTCCAAAGATTGTATGTGACAAGCATGTGCTTCCCAGGCTAGACATTTCAAAGCACAGTCATAATTATGTCCCCCAAAGCCTCCTATAGCTTGGTTGGGTTCTGACCTGTAGGTCCTGAGGCTGCTGCTGGTCCTGAGGCTTTCTCAAACACATGCTCCTGGAAAGCTCTTGGTTGTTGAGACGACAGAACAGACAGGTGAGGGGCACCTACGCAGGCACACGCATGCACAAGGTCAAGGGTAACAATTAGATATCTCATATCTAAGGCTGAAATTAGACTCATTAGAATGACTGGGATGCCTTTGCTGTAATTCATCTTGTGGCTGTCTCTTGTCAGTGAGTCTGTGATGAGTCTGTGATGCAGCCTGGAGGTCTCACCTGCCCCGCTATCGTCCAGTCTCAGGTACCCGTCAGCCAGGGAGCTGAACCCTGTCAGACCCCCCATGGCTGCGTATGGAACGTCTCTGCCTACTGGACGACCGCGGGCCTCCCGTTCTGCCTTCGTCTCCACCCGCGTCTGGTGGGCGGAGCTAGGCTGGCCACACCCACAGCTGTAGGGGCTCCGGAACCCAGAGCAGGATGAGCCTGAGGACAGAGAGAGAAGAGGAGAGGTAGGTCAATGTGGCCTCAACCACACCCTATACAACACTGACACTACTTTCAACACAACAAATTGGAAGTCAGGGAGTATAGAAGGAGTATTATAACAATGCCTCAGTGCTTCAGCGAGGGGACAACTGAGACTCACATTTCCCACAGAGGTGTTCTGAGGTCTCACTGTGGTCGTAGGCAGAGTGTTTGCACCTGCAGCGTACAGGCTGCGACCCATTCAGGTGCACGTACTGAAAGGCCAAACACCGACACCCTTGAACCCGGCATGGAAGTGCTATCGGGCGCTCCAAAGGAACCTCCTCAAAGTCTGTCTGATGCTGTTTGTACCTGGAGGGATTCAACCCAAGACAAGTGTAGAGATTAAGAAGGATAGCTGGAGTGATGCTTGAATCAGTGACAATGCAGTTCCTGGGAAACCATGCTTCCTCCTCAGCCATAAAGGTTCAGACCACTTTGCAGAGGTCATAGTGCACTTCCATTTTGGGGGCACACAATTAATGAACTAATCACAGTGTTGTATTAGCGATGGAGGATGTTGCTAAAGCGTACCTGTGTGTGCAGAAGCAAGGTGTCTCTGGGCCGATGAGTTTACAGTCTATTCCCCCTGGCACTCCAAAGCTCACATACAGCCTGTTGTGTAGTCTCTGGGGTAACACTGTTCTCTTGTACTCTTCATATTCCTCTGGGGAGAATAGTCTGCCGCCATCGTCTTCACCCACGATCCTGACACACAACAACAGCACAGGGGTATGATCAGAAGTATATCTTTTTTTTAAGGATTTTCTTTTGCAATTTAGTACAAAACAAGAACACACAAAAAAATAACACAAAAACACAGCTGCCAGACATATGAAATTAAGTATTGCTTAAGCAAGACATGGGACAAGAATAGAGCAACAGTGACAGTTACAACAAATCTTTTCCAAGTTAACGGTGTTCATGATTAGTAGTTCTGATCATAGAGTAGCCTGATTCTGCAAAATATTAATTTCCCATTTCCGCCTCAAATATAACACTGATACACAAGTAGCATGGTGAACTAGACATTCACGCTCCAAAGCTTATACTTTCAACTTCATTACAGTTCCACCTATGTAGTCCCATTAGATTGATCTGCTGAGAAAGGAAAGGAAGGCTAGTGTAAAATAAACTGACTCCAAAAAAATGCCATTGGCGACATTCTACATACAAGGGATGTGTGCACTTTCTAAATTGTCTGAAGGCAAACATAACAAAGCAAATAGGTCTATAAAGTCAGTCAGGTGACAGAGGAAAATTTCAGCAGTGCTCCAGACTGAATATAATCCTAGAATACATTTTCATTGGCAAGCAAGACAAACCTCCTGTACTCCAGAAAGTTGTCCACTGCCTTAGATGCAGTCTTGTCAAGACATATTCTCTCCATCGCTCAAGTTTTGAGATATTGTTTTAGCTAGATGATGTTGTAAAATCCTTCAGCTCTTCGACTGAAGTCCTGTGCTCGTATCCGGTTGAGCACCAAGCGTCCACGTTGCTAAGCGATCTGCACCATTCTCCCCCTTTCCTTTCTCTCTCCATTGCTTTAGGCTGGTGGGCGGGAACCATGTCCTTGGTTTATTCTTTCAGTGGGTCATATGCCATCCATTCATTCCTTTCCAAAATTATTACAATCAGCAAAGAAAAATTATGTTTGTAAGTTATTGTTTTAGTTTTTTTCCCAATATTGCCACGAGGATGAATTCGCAAACTGGACCTCCACGCTCACATGTTTATTTATGCCAGATAGGAAGAGGCGAAACGTGAGGGATAACTGCGTGGAGGTCCAGTTTGCATGGAGATCAATTTGTCAATGCGATTGTCGAATTTGGTTAACAAAACATGTAATGGCTTATTTAATACGTGTGGCGTAGTTACAATTTATTTTCTTAAAATGTGATCTTAAACCTAACCTCAAACACAATGCTAACGTTATGCATGACCCTAACCTTATAAGAAGACCACAAAACTAATTTTTGTTTTCGTGAAATTTAACGAGTCATTTTTCTACTTTGTGGCTGTGGTAACTAGTGGAAACCGTCGTGGTCCTGCGTATCTGCCCTCTCATTGGCTAGAATGGTCCCACCTGATCTTGCCTCCTCCCAACTGTCTTACATTATGTTCATTGTTAGAGCGGCCGCTATAGTATCTGGTCAATTTCATCAAAGATTATAAACTGTCTCTCCGCCCAAGGGAGTCGTTGTTCACAAAGCGGCACGGCGGCCTGTCTAGCACCCGCCTATCCTTTCTTTGGATTGGTGGTAACTTCTGTATTGTAAATATTCGATGAGGGTTGTTGACGTTAACCGCCTGTAATCATTGGAGAGAGATGCTGGCCTCATCACATGAATATGCATAACCAACTCAAGACTAACTCCAAAATTGAAAAAAAACTCCAAAAGTGTTTTTTTCCCCTAAAAGTTGCCCGGGATGTCACGTGTCCTACATATATCAGTAACTCGTAACAACTTAAGCCTTGTGAAACTTCTATTCGATCATATAAATCTCACGTAGCAAATGTTTTTTTCGTTGACCAAATTCGACATTCACTGACCTCCATACAAAAACGAATTTCTTCTTCGAGATTGTCCACCCGTTTGTCCTCTATTTATCCCCTAACTCCTTACTTCATGTGCAAAACGAAAACCCGCCACCTACTGGAGGGATACAGATTTTCCGCCGAGTTGGTCCTCTCTCTTCCTTTTACTCTCTGATATTCTGTGTTTATGCGCAATAAATTTCTCTTCAATCCATACATAAAAAAAGCGGTGACGCAGTACACACAAGACCGCTATTCGTCGCTCAGGAAACGGACTGTGCTCGAGACCGATTGCATTATGAACAAATCTTTCGCCTAGGCATGCGAACAATTATGCATTGCTACTTAATTTAAGAACAGGCCATTTATATCAGTTGTAATGCTTAATATTATTTAGTTATTAGATTCCGTGTTAGCAGTGAGCTAGCTAGCTATCAAGCATCTTCTGACAGTGACATTTATGTCTCTGCCTTGTGCTGTGTTCTCCGTCTTGGAATGGGATCGCAGACTGGTGTTCCGAACAGCTTAGTGATTCAAACGAACAAATCCAGGTAATATAACGTTAGTTTACTTTTAGACGGGTTTGATAAAAGTCAATGAAGTACTGTTCGAAGTGTGAGACAACTTTGTGGATGTCTGACTGGCCAAGTTATCATGTTCGATAAGCTATAAAGACTAGCTAGCATTTCTACATCATGCACGCTATCAACAAGCTAGGCTAGCAGCTAGCTAGCAAACTCAGCACTGCAAGAGCCTATAGTCAGCCAGTTTTCTAGAAATCTACTTAACAGTTTCGCAACATGTCTCTGCTACCATCAACCTTAAATGTGTGTTTACGAAACTATTAAAGTATTACTTATTTGCTAACTAAGCTAGTTCTGTCTTATTGGCCAGCTTACTTCGTTTTTTCCACTAACTGTTCTGTCTTGCACTAGCTAGCTAACTTTTCCTTCCACAAACCTGAGCCAAACCTTGCAGCGTTGCCTAGTTGTTGATTGAGGTGATGACACTACCCTTTTTTATTTTTGTACTTATGTATTCTATATTGTTTTCTTGTGGTACTTTTTTTATACAAACCTTCGGGCTTCCAACCATACCTGCACACCATTTTATGTATTTGTTTGATCTGTATTGTTGTTTATCACTTATTTTCTTTTTTGCAAATAAATTTAAACCTAAACCCCCAGATGGCAGCTGTGTAGGTCAATGTTTAACTGATGGATTTGTTGCCCCAACTTGTGCTGTGTATAACAATGCTTGACAGATGATTGGGTGAAGTGGACAGCATATCTTATCACATCATTCCCCGCACACGCCCTTTTTGTTTGAACACTAACATACGTAGAACAGGAAGTCATTGTCCGAAGTTGATAGTGTACTTTTGTAAAGAACAATGATACACTGAATAAGCACAAAAGTCCGGTGGACAGTGGTAATTTCCATTGTCATCTCAGCCCTGTGCAAGTAGGATAGCCTAGGTGTTTGTTTCTGCATTCACTTCTTCAGTAGACCTTTTCATGATGACACAATTAGGCCTAGATGTCAAACACCAAGTTTCTGCTTTTATGCAGCAAACTACATCCTCCCATGAAAGCAGTAAGAGATAGATGAGAGCCTTTGCACTCTTATCTAATGTCGTCAAGAATGGCCATGCATTCGAATAGCCATGTCATAGATTCACAAAATGCTAGTTAGTCTCCAAGCATTCTGTGCTTCTAGGCCTATGACATGGCTATTCCAATGCATATCTGCTCCCAATAGGGTATGCCACTCCCACACTCATGAGATCTCAGAGAAAGAATTAAAGCATTGACAGAGCTGCTGTGAAAAACGAAATATGGTCATTTGATTTATGTTTTTTTACCTGCATGTATTACGCAGTCTTGATTAAAAAATGAAGGTAGCCTATATATTGTTGTCTGTATTAGAACATGGTCTGAAATCCTTGGGACGTCCCTACTTCCCCATTGAAGTTGAAATGATGGTTTAGGGTAGGGATGTCCTAAGGATCCTGGATAGCACTGACTACTCCTGAGTGGCGCAGAGGTCTAAGGCACTGCATCTCAGAGCAAGAGCCGTCACTACAGTCCCTGGTTCAAATCCAGGCTGGATCACATCCAGCGCACAATTGGCCCAGTGTCGTCCGGGTTTGGCTGGGGTAGGCTGTCATTTTAAATAAGAACAAATTCTTAACTGACTTGCCTAGTTAAATAAAGGTTAAATTAAATGTTTTTTTTTATATATGATTTTATAAAGAGAAAATAGGCCTACTACTGGGATAGGCAATTTGGCCCTGTTTATAATCCATAGGCCAAATCCATGCCAGGGATTTATGCAATGCAGAGAAACATAGGATATTTGCTATATATAATGTATATAGCCGCTTTCATGAATACTTAATCTGCACAGCAGAGCATAATTTCAGTTCTACTCCATGCTTTTCTTTCTAAACAGCCTTCTGAATGATGCAATACTGCACATTGTAGATAGAAATGCCATGAATAGAGCTGACAAGATTCATCTTCACTCATGATTTTTACATTTGAGAGAAATGTCAGTTCTACACACAGAAGTATGTTCTACAACATTGTTGTGCCTATCTGACCCCAGCCCAAGTTCCTGATTAATTGTGTCTGTGTCATGGATTCCCCACAGAGTGAAATATGACATGGATGACTCGCCTCTCTGTGTCTGTCTCTCTCCTTCAGATCTTCCTTCTCTGAGTGACGCAGCTATGTATATGTTTGGGCCCCATGGTTGACTGCCAGGTGTGTGTAGTGTTTTTATTCCCCGTACTCCTCCATAGCCAACCCCAGCCCCATATCCCCCAGCCCCATATGCCCCAGTCCTAACCCCAGCCCGCTTCACCATGTGTCAGAGTATTTTGCTTGAAATAGCCAGTGTCTAAGTTCTAGCCCCAGCTCCAAACCCATGCCCCTTTGCCTCTAGATCCTTCTCCTTCCTTTCCTCACACCAGCCCCCTTGCCCATTCAAATCACCCACTTCCAGACCTAGCACCAGCCCCACTCCCAACCCTGTTCCCCCAGCCCCACACTCTATCCGCCAGCCCAACTCTCTATCCCCTACCCCTCTCTCCTGGCCCACCACCATCTATCTCTAGACCACGTCCAGCCACCGTACCATGCTGGGGAGAAACATGTCCCAGAAGCTGAGTGGGCTGCTGATAATCTTGGGGCTGGCGTGGGGGCTCATGTTGCTGCGCTACACCGTGCAGCAGCCGCGCCACAAGAGCAGTGGCGAGCTACGCCAACAGATCCTGGAGCTGAGCCGGCGATATGTCAAGGTGCTCAACGAGGAGAACCAGAACACACTGGGAGGACCGCAGGGCCCCTCCATGGCCGGTTATGGTAAGGGCTGTTTTAGAGAAACCCTGAAGCTACACTTTTCTCTGGTTATGGCTCTGGAAATGAAAGGAACTGCTAATTTACAACTTGAACAAAAAGGGATTGTTTTATTTTTTCTTGCTCTCTCTCTCACACACACACACAGCTGATCTGAAGAGGACCATAGCAGTGTTGCTGGATGACATCCTGACGCGCCTGGTCAAGCTGGAGGGGAAGATGGAGCTGGTCGCCAACACTTCAGCCACTAACTCCTCCCATCCTGCAGCAGGCTCCCTGGCCTCAGCTCCAGTTGCCTTACACAAGCAGGACACGCCAGGCAACCACCGCCTGGAAACGCCTCGCCTCCCTCCACACACACCCAACAGACCTCGCCCAGGGGTATAGTAGTGTGGGTAGTGATTGAGGCCCTGTTCAAGTAAAAAGTGCATCTTTTCTTCTTTAGGTAGTCACTGATCTATTAAGGATGGTCAGGTGGTAACTTTCCTTTCACTTATCCATTCATGTACAGATCAGTGATTAGCTCATGGGAGGAAGAAAAGAGTGAGGAGGTATTCTAGATCATTTAAAACTAACCTAACCCTGAGAAAGGACTGACTGCCTTTACCGTTCCAATAACTACTTGGCTGATTGACATTTTTTTACATAGACATTTTAGCATCTTTTTTAATACTATCAGTCATGGACTCTTAGGCATACGTTTTAGATTCCCAGTTGTTTTTTCATGAAAGGGTCTACAAACTGCGGATGTGTCTGAGGATGTCTGTGGGCAGCAACAAAGCACCAACAACAGTAGAGGAAATGAACAAATGTCTACTCTGTGGAGCCTTCAAGAATGCTGATGATAAATATGAATGGCACAGCCACCCTGATATTTTATCCCTTGGACAGACCGACTATGAATTTTCTGTACTGCTTCTTTAAATCTCATCCATATCAGAAGTTGCTGAACTAAACAATGCACTCATGGTAGTTTTGGAAATGATGTAGTTGAGTTTGCAGAAGCTCCTGGTGCTTAATATGTAGATTTGAAGATTCCCCTTTTAGCTTTTATATATATATATATATATATATATATATATATATATATATATGATATAAAAAACTATTTAGCTGTTGTACAGTAGACTTTCTTTTTTAAAGGATAAAAGTGATAATCCAAAGAATTTTATTTGCACTCTCCTTGAAGGCTTCAAAAATGTATTTTTACTTTGATTTTAGATGGTGTATAACAAGTTGAATGTAACTGTCAATAAGCAGATGATTACCAAGTGGTTACAATTGATCAATTCCAACTCCATCCTCTTTGTCAGTACTCGGACTGTTAGTCCTTGTTGATTCCCCTTGCAGATACGAGTGGTTAGGGCCAGGACTTTTTCCTGACTGACCAGTAAAAACTCCTATCCCAATCAATGTACAACCTGTTTTTTGTCTCCGTTTAGCCCTCTGATGAAGTTGCTTGTCTATTTCTTACACATATCAGTCTGAGCTCACATTACACAGCGATTGTTGGGGGCTGTCCTAAAAATAGTGGGCTAACCCAATGTTTATACTTTTAACTTATGGGACTGCCTGTCTATGGTACACCCTTACCCCCTTTACTACAAACCATTAGCTGCATCCTGATTCTCCACCCTTACAGAAATGTGCACTTAAACACGATCTTTCAAATCAAAGTTTATTTGTCACATGCGCCAAATACAACAGGTATTGATAGACCTTACTGTGAAATGCTTACTATCAAGCCCTTAACCAACAATGCTGATTTATCTTTTTAAGTAAGAAAATATTTAAACAAAATAAAGTAACACAACAACAATAAAGAGGCTATATACAGGGGGTACCGAGTGGATGTGCGGGGGTACAGGTTAGTCGAGGTAAAATGTACATGTAGGTAGGGGTAAAGTGACTATGCATAGATAATAAACAGTGAGTAGCAGCAGCATAAAAAAGGGGGTCAATGCAAATAGTCCGGTTAGCCATTTGATGGACTGTTTAGCAGTCTAATGGCTTGGGGTTAGAAGCTGTTAAGGAGCCTTATGGACTGTGACTTGGTGCTCCTGTACTGCTTGCCGTAGGTAGCAGAGAGAACAGTCTATGACTAGGGTGGCTGGAGTCTTTGACAATTTTTAGGGCCTTCCTCTGACACCGCCTGGTATAGAGGTCCTGGATGGCAGGAAGCTTGGCCCCAGTGATGTACTGGGCCATATGCAATACACTCTGTAGCACCTTATGGTCGGACGCCGAGCAGTTGCCATACCAAGTGGTGATGCAACCGGTCAGGATGTTCTCGATGGTGCAGCTGTAGAACCTTTTGAGGATCTGAGGACCCATGCCAAATCTTTTCAGTCTCCTGTGGGGGAATAGACATTGTCGTGCCCTCTTCACGACTTTCTTGGTGTGTTTGGACCATGATAGTTTCTTAGTGTTGTGGACGCCAAGGAACTTGAAGCTCGCAACCCGCTCCATTACAACCCCGTTGATGTGAATGGGGGCGTTCTCGGCCCCCATTTTCCTGTGGTCCACGATCAGCTCTTTTGTCTTGCTCACGGTGAGGAAGAGGTTGTCCTAGCACCAGACTGCCAGGTCTCTGACCTCCTCCCTGTAGGCTGTCTCATCATTGGTGATCAGGCATACCACCGTTGTGTCGTCCATCAAACTTAATGATGATGTTGGAGTCGTGCGTGTTAACGCAGTAGTGGGTGAATACGGAGTACAGGAGGGGACTAAGCACACACCCCTGAGGGGCCCCCGTGTTGAGGATCAGCGTGGCAGATGTGTTGTTGCCTACCCGTACCAGCATGCATTCAAAAGCATTTGATTGGTTTAAGCATTGGCTGGAGGGTGTTTCCACCATTGTTAAACCTAGAATCCTTAATTGAAACAACAAGCCGTCTCTGCTCCTGTTTTGGTAACAGCGCTGAAGGATGGGCCTGGCGAAATGTAACAACTCTCAAATTCATAGACCGAGGTATGGATGCAAGGACTGACCATCCATGATATCAAAAGTATAGTTCGAACCATGTTTTGAGGCTATACATGTTTGTTTACATGTACATTGTTTTCAAACATTGGAGTAAAACAAGCTAATATTATGGGTTCTGATAGGGTACGACAGTTGACCTAAACTCATGCGTAATTTATAAGTTATATTATTCAAGAATCAATGGCTATATATCATTAATTTATAAGTCCCAAAATGGATGTAGCAACTAAGGATTCAAGATTTAAATTGTTAAGTGTTAAGGCTCATGTCCTCACCCATTACCTCTGGCCACGGCCCTCCCTTGCCACTCACATCAAGTTTCTCAACTCTGCTCACTCGCACCCTTGAATATTTAAGCAGTAGTTTCTCCCTCCAGTCTTGCTTATTCCTGTTGGTGAATGCATGGGGCGGCCAATTTATGTTATCCTTTCCATGTTGTGTGTGACTGACTTCCATTATTGTGAGTACTTTCCATTGTGTATAAATGTTAGTTTTAAGATCCTTTTTAGTTGATTTTAAAGTTAGTTTGCTGCTGCCAAATTTCCTGTCAGTCCAGCATGTGAGATGCATTTCAGTTATTTAGCCCAGTCATGCTTGTATGTTAACATGTTTGTACAGTGCCTTCAGAAAGTATTCAGACCCCTTGACTTTTCCACATTTTGTTACATTACAGCCTTATTCTAAAATATATATATTTTTAAAATCCTTAGCAATCTACACACATACAAAATAGATACCTTATTTACATACAGTGGCTTGCGAAAGTATTCACCCCCCTTAGGAAAAATACCAATCATTTGATTTACACAACCTGCCTACCACTTTGAAGATGCAAAATATTTTTTATTGTGAAACAAACAAGAAATAAGACACAAAAAATAACTTGAGTGTGCATAGCTTTTCACCCCCCCCAAAGTAAATACTTTGTAGAGCCACCTTTTGCAGCAATTCCAGCTGCAAGTCTCTTGGAGTATGTCTCGACAAGCTTGGCACATCTAGCCACTGGGATTTTTCCCATTCTTCAAGGCAAAACTGCTCCAACTCCTTCAAGTTGGATGGGTTCCGCTGGTGTACAGCAATCTTTAAGTCATACCACAGAGTCTCAATTGGATTGAGGTCTGGGCTTTGACTAGGCCATTCCAAGAAATTTAAATGTGTCCTCTAAAACCATTCAAGTGTTGCTTTAGCAGTATGCTTAGGGTCATTGTCCTGCTGGAAGGTGAACCTCTGTCCCAGTCTCAAATCTCTTTAAGATTGAAACAAGTTTCCCTCAAGAATTTCCCTGTATTTAGCGGCATCTATCATTCCTTCAATTCTGACCAGTTTCCTAGTCCCTGCCGATGAAAAACACACCCACAGCATGATGCTGCCCACACCATGCTTCAGTGTGAGGATAGTGTTCTTGGGGCGATGAGAGGTGTTGGGTTTGCGCCAGACATAGCATATTCCTTGATGGCCAAAAAGCTCAATTTTAGTCTTATCTAACCAGAGTATCTTCTCCCATATGTTTGGGGAATCTCCCACATGCCTTTTGGCGAACACAAACGTGTTTGCTTATTTTTTTCTTAAGCAATGGCTTTTTTCTGGCCACTCTTCCGTATAGCTCTGTGGAGTGTACTGCTTAAAGTGGTCCTATGGACAGATACTCCAATATCCGCTGTGGAGTTTTGCAGCTCCTTCATTGTTATCTTTGGTCTCTTTGTTGCCTCTGATTGATGCCTTCTTTGCCTGGTCTGTGAGTTTTGGTGGACAACCCTCTCTTGGAAGGTTTGTTGTGTTGCCATATTCTTTCAATTTTTTAATAATGTATTTAATTGTGCTCCGTTGGATGTTCAAAGTTTCTGATATTTTTTTATAACCCAACCCTGATCTGTACTTCTCCACAACTTTGTCCCTGACCTGTTTGGAGAGCTTCTTGGTCTTCATGGTGCTGCTTGGTGGTGCCCCTTGCTCAGCGGTGTTGCAGACTCAGGGGCCTTTCAGAACAGGTGTATATATACTGAGATCATGTGACACTTAGATTGCACGCAGGTGGACTTTATTTAACTAATTATGTAACTTCTGAAGGTAAGTGGTTGCACCAGATCTTATTTAGGTGCTTCATAGCAAAGGGGGTGAATACATACAGTGGGGAGAACAAGTATTTGATAACCTGCAAAATCAGCAGTGTTTCCTACTTACAAAGCATGTAGAGGTCTGTAATTTTTATCATAGGTACAACTGTGGGAGACGGAATCTAAAACAAAAATCCAGAAAATCACATTGTATGATTTTTAAGTAATTCATTTGCATTTTATTGCATGACATAAGTATTTGATCACCTGTTAGTTTTTCTTTAAGAAGCCCTCCTGTTCTCCACTCATTACCTGTATTAACTGCACCTGTTTGAACTCGTTACCTGTATAAAAGACACCTGTCCACACACTCAATCAAACAGACTCCAACTTCTCCACAATGGCCAAGACCAGAGAGCTGTGTAAGGACATCAGGGATAAAATTGTAGACCTGCACGAGGCTGGGATGGGCTACAGGACAATGGGCAAGCAGCTTGGTGAGAAGGCAACAACTGTTGGCGCAGTTATTAGAAAATGGAAGAAGTTCAAGATGACGGTCAATCACCCCTGGTCTGGGGCTCCATGCAAGATCTCACCTCGTGGGGCATCAATGATCATGAGGAAGGTGAGGGATCAGCCCAGAACTACACGGCAGGACCTGGTCAATGACCTGAAGAGAGCTGGGACCACAGTCTCAAAGAAAACCATTAGTAACACACTACGCCATCATGGATTAAAATCCTGCAGCGCACGCAAGGTCCCCCTGCTCAAGCCAGCGCATGTCCAGGCCCGTCTGAAGTTTGCCAATGACCATCTGGATGATCCAGAGGAGGAATGGGAGAAGGTCATGTGGTCTGATGAGACAAAAATAGAGTTTTTTGGTCTAAACTCCACTTGCCGTGTTTGGAGGAAGAAGAAGGATGTAACAACCCCAAGGACACCATCCCAACCGTGAAGCATGGAGGTGGAAACATCATTCTTTGGGGATGCTTTTCTGCAAAGGGGACAGGACGACTGCACCGTATTGAGGGGAGGATGGATGGGGCCATGTATCGTGAGATCTTGGCTGGGTCTTCCAGCATGACAACGACCCAAAACACACAGCCAGGGCAACTAAGGAGTGGCTCCATAAGAAGCATCTCAAGGTCCTGGAGTGGCCTAGCCAGTCTCCAGACCTGAACCCAATAGAAAATCTTTGGAGGGAGCTGAAAGTCTGTATTGCCCAACGACAGCCCCAAAACCTGAAGGATCTGGAGAAGGTCTGTATGGAGGAGTGGGCCAAAATCCCTGCTGCAGTGTGTGCAAACCTGGTCAAGAACTACAGGAAACGTATGATCTCTGTAATTGCAAACAAAGGTTTCTGTACCAAATATTAAGTTCTGCTTTTCTGATGTATCAAATACTTATGTCATGTAATAAAATGCAAATTAATTACTTAAAAATCATACAATGTGATTTTCTGGATTTTTGTTTTAGATTCCGTCTCTCACAGTTGAAGTGTACCTATGATAAAAAATTACAGACCTCTACATGCTTTGTAAGTAGGAAAACCTGCAAAATCGGCAGTGTATCAAATACTTGTTCTCCCCACTGTATGCATGCACTACTTTTCCGCTTAAAAAAATAAATAATTTTGTAACAAGTTGTTTTTTTCACTTCACCAATTTGGACAATTTTGTGTATGTCCATTACATGAAATCCAAATAAAAATCTATTTAAATTACAGGTTGTAATGCAATGAAATAGGAAAAATGGCAAGGGGGTGAATACTTTTGCAAGGCACGATAAGTATTCAGACCCTTTGCTATGAGACTCAAAATTGAGCTCCGGTGCATCCTGTGTCCATTGACCATCCTTGAGATGTTTCTACAACTTGATTGGAGTTCACCTGTGGTAAATTCAATTGATTGCACATGATTTGGAAAGGCAAAAACCTGTCTATATAAAGGTACCACAGTTGACCGTGCATGAGAGAGCAAAAAAACAAGTCATGAGGTCGAAGGAATTGTCGTTAGAGCTCTGAGACAGGATTGTGTCGAGGCACAGATCTGGGGAAGGGTACACAAACATTTCTGCAACATTGAACGTCCCCAATAACACAGTGGCCTCCATCTTTCTTAAATGGAAGAAATTTGGAACCACCAAGACTCAAACTGAGCAATTGGGGGAGAAGGGTCTTGGTCAGGGAGGTGACCAAGAACCTGATGGTCACTCTGACAGAGCACTAGAGCTCCTCTGTGGAGATAGGGGAACCTTCCAGAGGGACACCCATCTCTGCAGCACTCCACCAATCAGGCCTTTATGGTAGTGTGGCCAGACGGAAGCCACTCTTCCAACTCACAGCCCGCTTGCAGTTTGCCCGAAAGGCACCTAAAGAAACAAGATTCTCTGGTCGGATGAAACCAAGATTGAACTCTTTGGCCTGAATGTCAAGCATCATGTCTGGAGGAAACCTGGCACCATCCCTATGGTGAAGCATGGTGGTGGCAGCATCATGCTGTGGGGATGTTTTTCAGTGGCAGGGACTGGGAGACTAGTTAGGATCGAGGCAAAGATGAACGGAGCAAAGTACAGCGGGATCCTTGATGAAAATCTGCTCCAGAGCGCTCAGGACCTCAGACTGGGGCGGCGGTTCACCTTCCAACAGGACAGTGACCCTAAGCACACAGCCAAGACAACGCAGGTGTGGCTTTGGGACAAGTCTCTGAATGTCTTTGAGTGGCTCAGTCAGAGCCCATACTTGAACCCGATCGAACATCTCTGGAAAGACCTGAAAATAGCTGTGCAGCAACGCTCCCCATCCAACCTGGCAGAGCTTGAGAGGATCTGCAGAGAAACTCCCCAAATAGTTGTGCCAAGCTTGTAGCGTCATACCCAAGAAGACTTGAGGCTGTAATCACTGCCAAACGTGCTTCAACAAAGTACGGAGTAAATGGTCTGAATACTTATGTAAATGTGATATTTCAAAAAATTGAAAATTCATAAATTAGCAAAAATTTGTAAAAAAAACAATTTTTGCTTTGTCGTTGTGGATTATTGTGTGTAGATTGATTAAATCATTTTCCCCCCCTCGTCAATTTTAGAATAAGACTGTAACCCAACAAAATGTGGAAAAGGGGTCTGAATACTTTCCAAAGGCACTGTATTTCCCGCTTATATTTCCCTAGTAAACCATAACATTATCCTGCAACCTTTCCCCATGTGCTGCTGCGTTCGCAATAAAACCCCACTATTTGGATTTCCGCTTCATCTAATTTCATCTACTTTCTTATCGATGTGCCATGGTGGCACTTTGAACACTGAACCAGTCAAACCCTCATTATACAGTCCAACATTGCTATAGTAAGTGTGCAAGTGCACACTTTTGGGAGAAGGGTGGAGAATTAGGATGAAGCACATGCTGTTAGATCTGTGCTAGAGAATCAATAAGTTTGATTGAAGGGTTTAAGGATTGGTTTGGAAATGCAAAACTGACCCAAGATCAGCGTTCAGCAGCAACTTCACCCAAGACAATGGCAAGTTGACTGGAACCCAAATTATATTTTTTATTTAACCAGGTAGGCCAGATGATAACAAGTTCTCATTTACAACTGCGACCTGGCTAAGATAAAGCAAAGCAGTGCGACAAAAACAACAGAGTTACACAAACAAACATACAGTCAATAACACAATAGAACAATCTATGTACAGTGTGTGCAAATGTAGAAAATTAGGGAGGTCAAGCAATAAATAGGCCATTGAGGCGAAATAATTACAATTTAGCATTAACACTGGAGTGATAGATGTGCAGATGATGATGTGCAAGTAGAGATACTGGGGTGCAAGAGGGTAAATAATAATATGGGGATGAGGTAGTTTGATGTGCTATTTATAGATTGGCTGTGTACAGGTACAGTATTCGGTAAACTGCTCTGACAGCTGATGCTTAAAGTTAGAGAGGGAGATGTAAGACTCCAACTTCAGAGATTTTTGCAATTCGTTCCAGTCATTGGCAGCAAAGAACTGGACGGAAAGGCGGCCAAAGGAAGTGTTGGCTTTGGGGGTGACCAGTGCAATATACAGTTGAAGTCGGAAGTTTACATACACTTAGGTTGGAGTCATTAAAACTTGTTTTTCAACCACTCCACACATTTCTTGTTAACAAACTACAGTTTTGGCAAGTCGGTTAGGACATCTACTTTGTGCATGACACAAGTAATTTTTTAACAATTGTTTACAGACAGATTATTTCACTTAACATTCACTCTATCACAATTCCAGTGGGTCAGAAGTTTACATACACTAAGTTGACTGTGCCTTTAAACAGCTTGGAAAATTCCAGAAAATTATGTCATGGCTTTAGAAGCTTCTGATAAGATAATTGACATCATTTGAGTCATTGACATCATTGGAGGTTTACCTGTGGATGTATTTTAAGGCCTACCTTCAAACTCAGTGCCTCTTTGCTTGACATCATGGGAAAATTAAAAGAAATCAGCCAAGACCTCCCCAAAAAATGTGTAGACCTCCACAAGTCTGGTTCATCCTTGGAAGCAATTTCCAAATGCCTGAAGGTACAACATTCATCTGTACAAACAATAGTACGCAAGTATAAACACCATGGGACCACGCAGCCGTCATACCGCTCAGGAAGGAGACGTGTTCTGTCACCTAGAGATGAATGTACTTTGGTGCGAAAAGTGCAAATCAATCCCAGAACAACAGCAAAAGACCTTGTGAAGATGCTGGAGGAAACCGGTACAAAAGTATCTATATCCACAGTAAAACGAGTCCTATATCGACATAACCTGAAAGGCCACTCAGCAAGGAGGAAGCCACTGCTCCAAAACCGCCATAAAAAAGTCAGACTACAGTTTGCAACTGCACATGGGGACAAAGATCGTACTTTTTGGAGAAATGTCCTCTAGTCTGATGAAACAAAAATAGAACTGTTTGGCCATAATGACCATTGTTATGTCTGGAGGAAAAGGGTGAGGCTTGCAAGCCAAAGAACACCATCTCAACCGTGAAGCACAAGGGTGGCAGCATCATGTTGTGGGGGTGCTTTGCTGCAGGAGGGACTGGACAATTTCGGCATAATATGAGTCTGAAAGGAGAGTTTACAGTCTAACCAGACTCCTACAGTTGAAGTCAGAAGTTTACATACACCTTAGCCAAATACATTTAAACTCAGTTTTTCACAATTCCTGACATTTAATCCTAGTAAAATTCCCTGTTTTAGGTCAGTTAGGATTACCACTTTATTTTACGAATGTGAAATGTCAGAATAATAGAAGAGAGAATGATTTATTTCAGATTTTATTTATTTAATCACATTTCCAGTGGGTCAGAAGTTTACATAGCGACATTGATATATACAGAGAAAAGAGTAGGCCCGAGAATTGAACCCTGTGGCAACCCCATAGAGACTGCCAGAGGTCCGAACAACAGGCCCTCTGATTTGACACACTGAACTCTATCTGAGAAGTAGTTGGTGAACCAGGTGAGGCAGTCATTTGAGAAGCCAATGCTATTGAGTCTGCTGATAAGAATGCGGTGATTGACAGAGTCGAAAGCCTTGGCCAGGTCGATGAAGACGGCTGAGTACTGTCTGTTATCGATAGCGGTTATGATATCGTTAAGGACCTTGAGCGTGGCAGAGGTGCACCCGTGACTAGCTCGGAAACCAGATGGCATAGTGGAGAAGGTACAGTGGGATTCGAAATGGTCGGTGATCTGTTTATTAACTTGGCTTTCGAATATTTTAGAAAGGCAGGGCAGAATGGATATAGGTCTATAACAGTTTGTGGATCTCAGACGATATGAAAGAGAGGTTGAATAGGCTAGTAATAGGAGTTGCAACAATTTCGGCGGATACTTTTAGAAAGAGAGGGTCCTGATTGTCTAGCCCAGCTGATTTGTAAGGAACCAGATTTTGCCACTCTTTCAGAACATCAGCTGTCTGGATTTGGGTGAAGGATAATCGATCATTGTTATCAATTATCGTAGATCATATTTTCCTATTTCATGGGTTTTGTATTCACAAAGCAGTTGATCAACTGAGAGACAAATAGCCATGGCTGGGTATGGGTGGTCAGTATCCAACAATGTTCATATGGCAAATGGGTGGAGTTACAATGGCTTATTGGGGTACACATGTTTGGGGACCCTCTGGGTCATACAGAAATGGCCAGGAACACTATTGTAATACCTTAGCTACATCTGGTCAAGAATCTTAGTTTGTTATTCAGACATAGGCCTACAAGATCTGCATTTGAATTGAATCAATAAATGGATGGACTATGGAACCTTAGTATAAAGCAGGCGTGGCAGGAATCAAGATGACGTCGGCACAAAATCTGCAGTTGATAAACAAACTAAAAACTGCCGTCCTCCTCCGCCATCTTCCACCACGAGAAAGAGCAGAGAAGCGCAAAGGAGGACGCTGTATTTTGTCTGAAAACGTTAGCTAGCTCACTAGCTATATCGTTAATCTCTTTGCAAAATGAGTGACATTGAGGATGGAAACTTCGATGGACGAGTAAGTATTAGCGTTGCAACGGAAACCAAAACAATGTTCTATCTTTCCTCCCTTGCTGACATACAGTACTCTAGCTAGCTAACTAACAGGGTAAGTTAATAACTAG
Organism: Salvelinus fontinalis; assembly: GCF_029448725.1. NCBI lineage: Eukaryota > Metazoa > Chordata > Actinopteri > Salmoniformes > Salmonidae > Salvelinus > Salvelinus fontinalis. The sequence continues at coordinate 28,169,391 of NC_074686.1, forward strand.
CTACCTTTGTTAGCAACGTTGTTGCAAGCTAGCTTAGCATGCTAATTAGCGGTTTGAGCAGCTAACGTTAATTAACGCAACCAAATTCGTAATTTTAAAAAGGTAGCAAGATAGAAACACAATGTTGTAAACTTACTAGGATACACTGGTTAGTTACTGTTAGCTAGTATAGTAGTAGCTACGCAACGTTACCTTTCGCTAGTTGCCAGCCGAACAATACAAGAACAGCTACGTCGCAAGCTTGTTAGGTGACGTTCACTTTTCTAGCTAGCTAACTGCCTAATGTTATCGCTATCTTTGGTTATCGTACATGACGCTACCCGTAGCATAAACATAACGTTATGCACATGACACAGAAACGAGCGAGTTCGCTATTCGATAGTTCTCAGGTAAGGTTGGTGCCTTTGTCGTACCAGTTGCAGTCAGGCAATCTGAGTTTCAAGCCACTCTTGCTTTCCTGTTTACAACAATCTTTCATTATAATCCTGTAGCTAAATAAATTAGCGGTCAAAGTAACGTAACATCTCACATCGTAGCTAATGATGAGAGTGAAACCATTTTCTAAAGTCCTCTCACAATGTTCACTTACTCAGTGTTATGCTGCAACAGTGTATTACAATGTTGCTCTATTGAAAAGTTGTACTCATCACTAAACCCTTCTGAGATGAAGGGTAATAACTAAACAACTTTTGCAAGTATAGTTTGTCCTGCTATACTAGAGATACTGTAGACATTCATTATTTCACGAAATATTTTAAATTTTTCTATAAATTCATGATCTTTAATTCTATTGAATGTTCTTTTTTCATTAAGGTTATTGATCGTGAAGGATTTGAAGAGTTTTATCCAAGAATGTGGAAGAAAATATCCAACAATAAACGAAGGCTTTTTTGAAAAACAGTTACAGAGCAGAACATAGAAGTGGGAAGGGGAAAATGAATGAAACTGGAAGATTGGTGGTCAGATATAGAAGCGCTTGCAGTGTGTATGGCTAAAGGTGAAAATGGTTTCTATTTGGGGAAGAGAGAACCCGGAATCAGAAAATGAAAATGGAAAAAAGAAGAACGGCGAAGAACAGTAGAATTCCTGAGAGAAGGAAGTAGAGTATATAAAGAATCTGAAAGAATGAATGTATCCCTAGGTTAAGTAAATGTACAGTATATGTTCCAAGTGTCTTTACACTACTATGCTCCATTTCTATAGTTTAAAAATGCATGATGACTTTAGTTTGACCCAGGTAGAAGAAATGAGACATGGGATATGTTAACATTATGACAGGGTTCTAGCATATTATTAATCCAAGTGAAGGAGTTTTTTTTTTTTACGTTTAAAAAAAAAAATCTTCTCTATCATATGTAATAGACATGGTGGAGCGCTAACACTTTCCTCCACGGTGTATGAGGTCTAGTGGTTTATGTCTGGCTTTGAAAAGTTGCTTGTGTGTGTTCCTTCTGAGTAATGTGTGTTTTAAGTATAAGAGGGGGCCTCTTTAACACGTGGGTACTGTAACATTAGGGCTCTCGCTCCCCATCCAAATCGGACCGTGGCAGTCCTGTCCGGGTCAAGTCAGAGAGCAGATCCGGCTCCGCAAGCCCATCCAGGGCCGCCAAACACTCAGAGTCTCGGTCCCGCTCTAAGTCCAGGTGAGTCTGTCCTCCTGTTATTTCTCTTAGCAGAAATAACTAATTGATTTCCATTCTATTTGTGAAGAGTGATGTGGGTTAAGTTGACAATTCTCTTGCTCTCCTCATTCCCTCATTCCTTCCTATGGCCCTCTCTCTCCTCCAACCTCTCTCCAGGTCTCACTCTCGGAGGCACTCCAACCGCAGGTACAGCCGCTCTCGCTCCCCCTCCAACCGGAAGAAGTCCCGTTCCTACAGCCCGGAATACCGGAAGAAGAAGAGCCAGAGCGAGTCACCTAACCGCCGCCATACCAGCAGCAGAGTGAGTGTCACATTGCTGACAGGTCAAAGGTCAGGGTCTGACTGCTGATGAAGTAGAGCAGTACTTCCCAACCCTCTCCTTGGTAACCACCAGATGTTTCACATATTTATTGTAATCCTAAATTGTCACATCTGGTTCAACTAGTCATGGGCTTGATTATTAGTTAACTAGTTAAAGCAAGTGTTCCAGTTTTTACAATGTGAAACATGATGGTTACCAAGAAGAGGGGTGGGAAACCCTGTGGTGGAGGAACAGCTCACTATGGTATAGAAAATACCAAATTGTCACATTTGTTAAGGGCTTACAGCTGCTGTATGTAATTGTGGAACTTTATTAGATGTGTGTACAGTGATTTGTAGGTAGTGTTAATTTACAGCTCAGTGTGGTATAGAAAATACCAAAGCTGTATTGTCTGTTACAGGAAACAGAATGCTGTGACTTATTTAATAACCCTTTTATTAACCCTCCCTCTCTTTATGTCAATAGAGCCATGACTTCAGAAAAGAGACATTCGGTCAGGGAGCAGGAGGTGATGAGGATGCCAGGGTATGTAGACAATCTTACCTTCTATCTTCTACATTAGAAGAGCACTGGAGTATTTTAATGTGAAGGGGGGCCTCCACATGCAAATCCTGGGGTCTAGCAGTAACGCTCCTGAATACCGTCACATGTATGACTCTCAGATTGGGGGTTGTGTGTAAGTGAGCGAGCGGGACTGAGGCAATGAGTGATTTACAGGTAACTCACATGCTACTCCCAGTGGCTGGTAATCTACTTGTTCCTATCAGCTACTGTGAAATCTGACCCCTTTGACCTCCAGGCGAACCCTGACCCCAACCAGTGCCTGGGGGTGTTTGGGCTGAGCCTGTACACCACGGAGAAGGACCTGAGGGAAGTGTTTGGCCGGTATGGCCCGCTGGCCGGGGTTAACGTGGTGTATGACCAGCGCACCGGGCGCTCCCGCGGCTTTGCATTTGTCTACTTCAAGAGGATTGACGACTCCAAGGAGGTATGGAACAAACGTAGCAGTCTGGGCCTCTTTCGTAATTTGTCTTTCCTCGATTATTGCATCCTCTCCTTGCTCCTCAACCTATTTTAAAAATGTTTTTAATTAACCTTTATTTAACTAGGCAAGTCAGTTAAGAACAAGTTATTATTCACAATGATGGCCTAGGAACAGTGGGTTAACTGCTTTGTTCACGGGCAGTATGACAGATTTTTACCATGTCAGCTCGGGGATTCGATCTAGCAACCTTTCGGTTACTGGCCCAACACTCTAACCACTAGGCTACCTGCCTTCCCTATTGGAGTAAAAGTTCTAAATCCCTGCCCTCAAACCGTCTTGTCCAATGGGTTTTAATAATGATGACAGGAAAGGGGAATCTAGGAAAGATTCATTGAGAGAGTGTTTGGGGAAAAAGTTGATGTATTATTCAGAACCAATTTTATCGTCATAAGAAGTGTTGTTGATCATTGGGTAATACCTAAGAATCGATGGTAACTTGTGGTGTCAAACGCCCTATTCCTCAACCTTGAATATCTAAAAGGTTCAAGATCCTGTTCATTTGCTAATTCATCTTGAACAATTGATATTGTCCACTGCCTAGTCTATGCGTTAGCTTTCATATTGTATCTGTTGTGTTAGGTGTGACTACTCATAAGCACCACCAGGTGTCAGGCTTGCCACTCAAAGTTCGCTGTGGTACCAGTCGCACGGAACTCTTCACTGTAATGAAGGTTCCTAACCCAGAAGCCCTACATCGCAAGAGTTTGAGGATTGCTCGCGAAGCAGACTCGGCAGACAGGGTTTGAGAAGTCATTCTTCCTTAATTTTCTTGCAATCTAAAGGCACACCTTGGATATGCGCCAATGTCTTAAGTAACTGAACATGTTACTCCAACCTCATGACAGTGACAACTTTATATCGAAGGAATGCCTTTGATTTGAAGGCCTGCACATGTGCAGTTCGGTGTGATACATTAGACCCGATGATGTGTTTCTGCATATGAGCTTAGCTAGCCAACGTCACCATGACATCGTCTGCAAACGTGATCTGGGATTTCTATCGGAGAAGCAGTTTCAACGGCTGTGTTGGGACAGTGCAAGTCGTGCTCAGTATGCGCACGCATTATACCATGTCTTTACCCTTCACCCCAAAACTATCCCTGGGCAAGTAGAACCCAGAGTTGAGATGGCGAGAAGCTCATTTTCAGAGTAACTGATTTTAAGCTCCTATCATTTGGTTACTTGTCTCTTTTTTTCCTCTAGGCGATGGAGCGTGCCAACGGTATGGAGCTGGACGGGAGACGTATCAGAGTGGACTTTTCCATTACCAAGAGGGCCCACACCCCTACGCCTGGCATCTACATGGGCCGACCCACACAGTAAGTATAGGATGGTTAATCTCTGCTCATTGTGTGATTTTACAGATGTCTTGCTGCCAGTCTCCTGTGATTATTGTCTGTTTTTTCTTACTTGGATGTCGTTGAGTGAAGTAATGATACTGGGAGATAGTATTACTTAGCTTATTGGTAGTTATGGGCTGTGTCTGAAATGGCACCCTGTCCCCTATATAGGGAACCTGGTGCCATATCGGATACAGCCAGGGATTGTTTTAGGGAATCTTGTAACTCTCAGTAAACATGAACTTGTCCCTTTCCTCAGAAATGATGGTGGTGGTGGTGGTGGAGGTGGAGGAGAGCGAAACAGTGGCAGCAGTGGTGGAGGGAGGAGGGGTCGGGACTCGTACGACCGATACGACGATCGACGGGGCGGCTACGACCGTGGATATGACCGTGGATACGATCGGGGAGACCGAGGTGGAGACCGGGGATATGACAGATATGACGAGTACGACAAGTACAGGTGAGTTATACTCAGGATGTTGACTTTATTCTATAGATTCACATTGGAGATAACCTCAAGTAGCTACGAATATATTTGGAATAAATAAATCTAGTGCTAACTCAACATTGCTGGTGTTCATGTTAAATTTGAGGGGATGAATGGGGTTACTTGTCCAATGCTGGCTGATATTGTGAGTTATTCCTTCTTATGCTAGTGTACATCTTTGTTCTCTCGCTCTTAGTCGCAGGCGCTCTCCCTCTCCCTACTACAGTCGATACAGGTCACGTTCCAGGTCTCGCTCATACAGCCCACGTAAGTACACACACGTGCGCTGTTCCCACACAAACACCTCAACAGCTTTTGTAAAAAATTTAAACCATTCTCTGGTGTTTGATGTCTGAGAGAGCCTTAGACACTAACATGCATAATTGTCTCTTTGCAGGACGATACTAGCAAACTTCCATCAATATTAAGTTTTCCTTTTCTTCGTGACCCACATTGGAACGGAACCGTTTGGGAGCGTTGTCAAGCTAACTAAAGTGTTTATCAACAGACAAAATCTCCTCTGACTTCGCACGAATGTCAGAGTTCGGACGGAGAGTTAGTCGTTTGTTTACGTGCTGTAGATGTCTTCATTTTTTTAACTTTTCGATGCATCCATGTCGTGTTTGCTAAAGACCTAGGGGGTGGTAATGAAACTCATTGAGCCTGTTTTGAGTATCTTTAAAACGTACCCTTCTCCATCACTGAACTGTAAGTGACTGTATAAGTGGAAGCATGGTATACATTTTATTGCTTTCACCAATCCAGCCTTGACAGATCAGTGATTACCTCAACGGAAGAAAGGATGTATTTAATATTCAAAGTATTCAAACAGGCTCTTTGGTTTTAGTAGGAGGAAATGTATCAGTGGATTGAGAAGGGTCTTTGAGTTGGGTGTTTGTCGGGATACCTCCGGAGATTTTTATTTTGATGTATGATTTTTATGGAAATAAAAACCCAAATCTTGATGTGTGATGGTGATTGAGCTTGATTCTGATATGTAAGTGAAGCCGTAGGGGAACCACTAAAAAATGTCTCATAGATATGCATTAGTCACTACAGATGTTTATATTGATATTAAGAACATCTAGACCACAGTCCACATCCTAATCAACATGCATACAAATTCAAATATCTTCTGTGGAGAAATACCAAAACCCACACAAGATTTATGTTTTCCTGTTGGAGCAACAGAAATGTGATAACATGCGAAAGAAATGCTCATAAGAATGGTACACACATTTGTGCTGCTCATGATTGATAAATGTGGCCATTGCTTTACAGACATCTATCCTTTTACTGAAATATACCTACTTCTCAAGCTTATGTCCTCTTTCCTGTTTTTTTATTGTATTCAGCTCATCTCTGATCAAACAAGTGAATAATCACGCTTTCTATTTGCCCCTCTGTTTTACTATAGGGTGCCGTCTTTCGGATGGGACGTTAAACGGTTGTCCTGACTCTCTGAGGTCATTAAAGATCCCATGGCACTTATCGTAAGAGTAGGGGTGTTAACCCCGGTGTCCTGGCTAAATTCCCAATCTGGCCCTCAAACCATCATGGTCACCTAATAATCCCCAGTTTACAATTGGCTCATTCATCCCCCTCTCCCCTGTAACTATTCCCCAGGTCGTTGCTGCAAATGAGAACGTGTTCTTAGTCAACTTACCTGGTAAAATAACGGTAATATATACTATGTAATGATACACTCGTCCAACTCCTTTTTATAGGGTGTGTTCAGCACTGTGAAGCATTCACAACACTGCAGATACCAATAGACTATCTCTATAGAGGACACAGCATTGTTTGTGCCCCATTATGGTGCCATTGAGGCCATCTCCATTTTGAAGTAGTCAAGTTTCTTCTATTCTGAGCTGGTAAACAAAGGGAGCATACTGCCACCTGGAGTGTTTGAATAGGTAAAGGTTGGCAATTTACTGCTACCTGCAGTTATGGAATGTTGCCTCATGAGTATAATTCATTGGCTGATACCTACTGATGACCTGGATGGAATTATGCGATCCTTCCTTAACCCATAGCAAGACTCCCCAGTTGATTACTTCAAATTTGTGAAAGTTCTCAATGGTGCTGCCCATTTTAAAACAGTTTTTTGGGGCACTAGTCTGCTCTATCTATCTCTAAGCAATACACTTCACAGAAATAACCTGTTGTCCACATAAAATGGAAATGACTGCTCTATTTTCAGTTTTCTGTCTTCAACCCTCAAGAGGGCACAACTACAGGAAGTTAATATTGAAATGTGTGGTGTGAAACAGATCATTTCTCTGTCATGTAGAATAGACCACAGGGATTGTGTTTCAGCTCAGCTCTATGAATTGCATTTCTATCTGCCACGCTGAATAATCCAATCAGACAGAGAGTGACACACCTTGTCTGAGAAAATGCTCAACAGAATGGGTGTGATCCACAAAGTCAATTGTGTGATCAGTTGGGGGGACCATCAATCTAATTAACACACATATTGGTATGGAGAGGAGGAAGGGTAAAGAAGAAGTGCAAATGAAGAGCATTGTGATTCAGGCAGGTTAGTTGACTGATCAGAAGCAGTGATAGAAGGGTGGGGTGGAAACCACGTTTGTCTGGAGTATCGGAAGACCTTGAAACTAATGATACCGGAGCCCACTGATGTGGGTAATGGCTACCATCACACCACTGACGACACTGTGGTTACTATAGGGTCAGGAACATAGCATTAGAAAATAAGGCTATAGTTTGTTTTAAGAGCAAATTATTTTTTATCAAAAATACAGTTACAAGGGAAAACATAAATAGGTAGACCAGCCCTACTAGTTTATGTTGACCAATAGAGTTTAATCTTCCCCTTGCAAATGGTTATATTACAGTAGAGTTGCACATGTTTGAAAGAGGGTAAACACATGTCATAAGACCACTTTCACCTTTCTTTGACCGCCTTTATCAGCACCACCATCTGCTGGTGAATAGTAATGCAAACATGGTTGAAAATTCATTATAGGGGACAAATGCAGACAGAAGAGTAAGTTTTACCTGCAGGATGGTGAAGCTTTACACTGAATGAGACTGGGGAAACATCATAGTCAATTAAATCATATCCAAACACTGGTGAATTAAACATGCTGACCTTAAACCAATAAAACAAAGTTGTTTAAGGAAATGTAAAAGTTACTTTAACATGAGTGGAAACCAAATGAGGGGCCCTTGAGGTTGAACCCCAACAACTGCACGGCTATCTCTGCTATATGTCTGCAAGGAGAAAGTAGAGCAAGAATAACCTCTGCCAGAGACAGAAGATGACAGTCAATGAAGTAGACCAGACCCAGCTGCTATTGCATTGGTGTCTATGGGAGACACCCAGTTAAGTAGACTGGAACTGACATTTTTTTCCAATGGCAAACGGCCTGAGTGAACTATCTATATTTATCCACCATATTTGCCTCTGCCTCACAGTCAAGATGAGTTGATAGGCTATTCACTGACCTCATGGTCAGAGGCATAATGTGTGTCTCAAAGAGCAGCCATAATCCCTATATAGTGCATTCCTAATGAGTAGTTCCTCCCGGTTCCAAAACATCCCAAGCTCCTACCGCTTCTGTGTTTTCAGATTTGAAAGGACCAGATTGGTGTAAGCAACATGGTGAGAGCAATCTAATGTATTCTCTGCCATATTGCTTAAACCTATCTGTCTCTTTCAGATCTGTAAACACCAAAGAAGTAGGTACTTTTACTCAGTTACTATTCAGTATGATTATGTAGTACCTAAATTAATCAGACAATATCCATTTTCCAATTACCAAAGGCCAATTCAAGATTTTCCTCTTGTAGGACAATAAATGTGATTCTGATTCTGGGTGCAAATTTCACACCATGTCAGTTTAAAACATGATGTACATTCTAGAATATAGAACAGACATGATCCACTATCATGCAATACATAAGTTATTACACTCTATTCATCACACTTATATCTGCAAGATTCTGAACATTGCACTCCGCTAAATGTCCACTTATTGTTAATTTAAAAAAAATTACCAGCTTGCAGGCTAGGATTGGTTTTATTGGTGAGATGTGTTTCAATATGTTTGCTTTTCAAACTTAGCATGCATAAGCTTGGTCTGAACTTCAGAAAACTATCTCTCTGAAGTATTTTTTTTTATAAATCTTCTTATAAATGAAAGTGTGTGTTATATAGTACATTTTACAAGAGGCACTAGGTACAGTTGATTAATAGAACACCAATAAATAACCGTTTCAAAATACACCAAAATCAAACATTGATCACAAATGAATTATATGTCAATTCCAAAATTAATTGGAAATGAGTGAATAAATTAACATAGTCTATTGTAATATATAAGTAAGGTATGCTTGGAAGTGTTCAGACTAAGTGACTTGAAGTGTAGTTTGCATCAGAGCTTAGGTCAGTTCCATGTCACTTTAAGTCCACTCAGGAACTAATTTGATATCATTTAATTAATAAACAATATTTAGATTAATTTTCAACTCATGAGGTTACTTGAACAGAAATTAAATTAATATGCATAATATTCTCTGAGGGTTTCGTTCATAAATGTGTTTTCTGTATTGAATTGGAGTAAAAAAAAATCTACCATGAAATGATGATATACTGCAACTTGATACTAGAGATAATTTCTATCAAGAAAATTAGCTGACATATAAATAAAATCTGTTGATTTATTGTTTCATGTAATATTGTACAGTGTCTGAAATACTATTTTCTGGACAGGTTTCTAACAACAAGTTAACTGCTGTTATCAAACAAATATTTAATTATTATAACATTCCTAAAAGTCACATTTCCTAAGCTATTTGTAAGTTTATGACAATAAACACTGGTGAACATCTTCACCAGCTATACTATGCTTCACTAATTGAAAAGATCACACTTACATTCACATAAAATAGGCCTAGATCCAGAGAATGGCAAAACTGTCAAAAAAGGGTCTTGAACAACAATTTGAACAATTATATTGTTTTTAGAATGATCATTGAAGTAGACCTAGGCAGAACACCGCCATTTTCTGTGCAGAAGATATTAGTGAAAGTCTATAGGGTGACCTCACAGGGGAAAAGACCAATCTATTTCGATTTTTTTTTTAAATGTAAGGCACATTTAATGCAATTTAAGTGTAATCTATGAATGCTGGTCGCAATAAGTTATTTATCCGTATCATATCGATTATATAAATCGTTGGAGAAAAGTTCTCACACACGTTTTTTCAATATTCACTACAACATGGCGTTCACGACAAGAATGCACCATACATTCTAGGTTAAGCAATCAGCCAATGGAATGCATTGAGACTAACAAGAGATGATTCGAGATATTCGACTGAAGTATAAATAAATAGATAAGGGGATTTCACTCAAAACGGTTCCCCTGTTTCACTAAACGACGGGAACGAATGAGACATTGATCCTCCACATCACGACACATAAATACATAGTCTATTGTTTAAACTTAAACATTGCGTCATTATGGAATGAAATATAATCGTATTTGGTCTTAAAATCTCACCGATGTTCCCAGTGTGCTTTCCATTCTTAAAAATCTTAAATCATTCCATGCAAGACGCAGTCTTTGGTATATTAATCTTTCTTTATTTAAGCCTGTTTAGCCCTAAGGAATAAAGTTTTCCCCCAAAGAATGGGGGCGGGGACTTTTTCTGTACATTCTTCACGGATATATTCACCACTTTGCAGTTACTGAGCGCATTGTACAAGCCTGGAATGGTAGCGAAGAGAAGGACTGCGTACATTGGTTGGATGTAAACAAAGTGTAGAATCTCAGTCACACTCATTGAATAAATCGACTCAATTGTGCGGGTTTATTGAACGAATAGGCTAGACTATTGAACTAAACGAATTAATTACACGGTTGTTTATTGTTTGTTGGAAGGCAAGTAGACTTTTATGGTGAGGAAAAGATGACACATCCTTATGTTCACCATTTAATACATTACAGGGGAATTTGCGAAGCAGACGAACATGTAGGCCTAATATAGGTGTTTGAAACCATCTAATTTACCTCGTAATCACTTTTTTGGGATTTATAATATAATTTCCATCTCCCAACTTTCTCATTGACCAACACAAATAATGGGACTGTTCTTGAGGAGTAGCATAACATGTATCTAGTCGCATTTGAATTATTTCGTTAGATTAGGAACGTGTTATTACCTTTCTCCATAAACAGTGAAAAATAAGTTATTTTCGCGCGCTGATTCATATAGAACTGCCGTACAGAAGAGCCAATGAATGAACACGCTGAGCTCGAGCCAGCAAGAGTAGTGGGGAGCGAGAATGAGTTCTTTGATTGGTCAGTCTTTCCAACCAATAGGGGCGCATTCTATGTTTGGCCAGCATAGAGTATGTCAATTTAAGGTGCTGCCAGTGCCAAAGCAGAGGGCCTACCTACCGTCTTAGGCAATTCCCAGTTTACTTATTTTTGCCTAACATGAACATGTCCATGAAACTCAATTGTTCTTATGTTATCTAGAAACGAGTAAGTAACTTTTCCTGCAGTTATACATGTGAAGAAGGTGTTTTAGCAGTATGCCATGACGTGTTGGCAATGCCTACACACGATTTAAAAGTTGAATAAACTATATGCATGCACAAATGGTATAGATACTGGCTAAATGATGGGCTATCCTGCTCTGGTATGTGTGTGTAAAACACTATTCAACAGTGGCCATCCATGCGTTTCGAATTAAATGTAATGGATTACACTTTCATTCTATTATTATTCCATCCAAATTTCTTCATACCTTTTTTATTTTCACCATAAAAGGAAAGTCCATGCTTTTGATGAATGTTAACACTAATTGAATCTAGAACACAAATGGAGAATACACTTGTTTCAGAACGTTTTTAGGAAGGAAGGAAGAGAAGTCTATCCATTGTAGCGCCGTTCAGAGCAACGAGGCCCATAGGCAGTGGGTCGCACATTGTAGGCTTGTGTGTAACATGGATCACTTCGATTAAATTAACCTAACTAAATAACCTTGTATTGCTACTTTTGTTGGCGCCTTTGAACTCTCCCGGGACCAATGAAGTAACAAATTAGCAATGGAAGTAAGGCTATCAGAATGGATAAGGGAATGAGATCATCCCTAGGCTATGCTAAATGTAGCATACTAATTTAGTAAAACTGCTTGGGAATGACTCCATGTTTGAATTTTACACAATACATATTGACAAGTTTAATTGTCTGAAGACATGTGCTAGGCCCAGCCAGGCTGCATTTGAATGAAACTTGTTTGTTACATTTGTCGCCAGTTGGGTAGGGGCACTTATCTGTATGAAGTAACCCCTCCCTCTCTGTACGTAGCGTATATCAGAGAGGAAAGAGGCGAAGCGAGATGATTTACTCCTCCTAAAATCTGTCCACATTTGGTCCCTTTTTGTTTGGAGGTCTATGAGAGTGTCGAATTACGTAAAGCTTATTTGATCAAATTTAAGTTTCGTAATGTTTAGGCTGTTACAAATGTACTGTTTAAGAAAAACAACTTAGTTGTGTCTTTTGTTCACACCTGTATATGCCCTCTTATTGGCTAGAATGGTCCCACCTGATCTCGCCTGCTTTCAATCATTGACCACATGTATTTCCATTGTTAGAGCGGTCACTCTACTATCTTGTCAATATGTAATGGTCATCGTTGCCTACATACCCACGCCATAAATGTAATAACAGGTTCACCGTATGCAGTTATAGTAGAGACAGAAGAGGAAGCGAGACACCCACTCGCTGTTTTTTTTTCTGGTTCAATGAAAGTCAATTAACTAAGTAGACCAGACCCAGCTGCTATTGCATTGGTGTCTACGGGAGACACACCCGGTCAAGTAGACTGGAACGGACGGTTTATTTTCTATGGTAAAAAGTTTGAGTGAACTATCTTCATTTATTCACCATCTTGGTAGTAGCAAGCTGAATATATTTCTGGTTCTTCTATAGGTTTCTTCTCCAGAGAAGTGTTTTCGAAAACAATCTTGCCCCAGACACCTTATTCCCCTCTCTGCCATTTCGTGTGGACATGGACAGATCAGGCATGTCACTGTATTGTAGAGCAGTGAACCACTTCAATCTTCGTAGAGAAGATGGATGCCGTCATGTGGATGGTAGGAAACGTGTCATTCCCATGTTGACCGGGCCATGGGCCTAGTAGGGGTGGACGCATTCTAGACTTTCATTGATTCAATCCAATCTAATGTGTTTCACATGTATACATTGTAACAACATCGTACGATTTAAATTATGAATGGCACCTCCTCCAAGATACTTGTTCCATACAGTAGGCCTACACCCACCGAAGGTTCGCATGCGTGCGCGCAAGCCCCCGCAACACTGCTGTTCCCCTGCTATGGGCGTGCGTGAGCCCACTGCCGTTTTACTATTTCGACCAGCGACCAATAGGAAGCGAGGGTTTGCAGAGAAAGGCACACAAATGTGATTCTAGTAAAATATACACTGGGTTCTCACGGAATCCCTTAACGCACGTAGCTCTCCAGGTTTCCCCCCAACACCAATCCACTCTTACCCTCTCCATGGTCCCCGTGACATTTTTCCAATACAACACTTAATTGAGCAACTGAGATTCTTCACGTGCGTGGTTGATTTGTAGTTTGAACACGTGGCTCATTCAAATTAGCCGGAATATCCGTTTTTTTTTTCTTACCTCTTCTCTTTCTTGGTTTCTATTCAGAGGCGGGTGCGAACCTTAACGTGTGACATTCTCTAGGCCAAGGGGGTTTGATGTAGACAAAAAAGTAGTTATTTCCTTTTCACCCAGCCCGCCATCGTTTTTGAGAGAAGGAATAAATAATTATTTTTTTGTGCGCAATAGAGGGGCGAGGAAGCGCAAACACCGACGAGGTAGCCCGTCAAATATATCTGTGGCTCGAACGACCGGGGGAAGCACGCCGCCACCACCACTCCGTTTAGTAGTAAGGCGATTTTGGCGACTCCAAACACTGCACACCCGTGATATTAAATAACGGTTAACCTTCTGCGTAAAGGTTGTCCATTTCAGCGCAGAACATGAATAAGCTGTACATTGGAAACGTGAGTGAAGAGGCGAGTGCGGAGGACTTGGAAACTATATTTGAGCAGTGGAAGATTCCGCACAGTGGTCCGTTTCTCGTCAAAACTGGTTATGCGTTCGTGGATTGCCCCGATGAAAAGATTGCAATGAAGGCCATCGACATTCTTTCAGGTGAGACATTTTAAAAAAGGCGTTCGAGTGGTGCGTAAAGGGTGCTTTAATTGTGGAAATTGCTACGGGTTTACTTTAACCTCTTTAGATGGATGCATGGAGCCCAATTGGACCGGGGTGTATCCAGGCTGGTCTTGCCTCTCACTTGGTACCTGACACCGTATAAGGAAAGTCCATGTCTTTGATTAATTCAGTGTTACCACTAATTTAATCTACTACAAAAACCGTGAAGAAACTTGTTTCAGAACGAACGAAGGAAGAGAACGCCTATCCATTGTAGCGCCATTCAGAGCAATGGGGCGCACAGGCAGTGGCCGCTCAATGTAGGCTTGTGTGTAACATGGATCACTCAGATTAAATTAACTAAATATAACTGTTGTATTGTTACTTTTGTTTGCCGCCTTTGAACTTGCACGGTCTCCGATGACCAACCAAGTAACAAAGTTGCAATGGAAGTATGGCCTAACTTGTTAAATTGTAGCACACAACAGTGCATTTGCTAATACTGACACACCAGGTGGCTTCATTGTGTATTGGTAAAATGTAGGCCAACGAAATGTAAGACCATTGCCAAATTACGTTATATGTAACATTTAGAAACTACAACTGTACGAAATGTGAGAGGAAAAAGTGGTATTCTGCAGGCCACAATCTAGAAATATATCTAACATTTTACGAAATGTTATCGTATTTAACTCAGGTGTCGTGGACTTGTCACAGTTACCATATTTAACCTTTTCAAATTGGAATTCACGTTGGCTGATATTAACTTCGTGAACATTTGTAATTTTTATGGTCATACAATTGTGCCACCGATTTCATTTGAAAGACATTTCGTGCAAGGACTTTTTGGACATAAACTAGGCTAGTTGAGGCCTACTTTTGGCTGCCTGTGAGAACAGTTGAAGAGCAATAAAATAATTGTGAACTAAAATTGCTTTTATTCTCCTCACTATAGGTAAAGTTGACCTACATGGAAAACTCCTAGAGGTGGAGCACTCTGTCCCTAAACGTCAAAGGTAAATTCTGATTATAATCTCCTAATGTCCAAATTGTTAATTTATTCTGCTGTTGTCCTCCAAATTGTACATATTTCCATGACCCTTTTATGGAAACATGTTAACGTTATTTGATTGAAGTCGTCTGATTTGTGTCTTGTGATTGTGTAGTCAGTGGGTTTGGAGCGTCAGCAGGAAGTGAAGGGGCGGAATGTCTGTTATTTTGTGGAAAAAGCAGAAAATATTGGGCTGCGTGTGTAGGGGTTGAGTTTTAAGGGCATGAGGGATGTCACCTCGTCACGCCTATGGCAACCTAAAATGAGGCCACTTAAAAAATAATATTTTACACACCATACCCATCTGTGGAAGAGGTTAGGCTGTTTAGTGCACATCTCCAGTGTTGTAGGGCTATTTATGCAGCAATGGCCTACTGGGCCTCCTTAGGTGTGGATATGTGTGTGCTGAAGGGTAGGCACTCTGAAGTCGTCCATTTGAGAAGGATCTGCCCGTCATTCTCTCTGCCTGCCCCACGCTTCCGCCCTCCTTCGCTCGTATATTGAGGTTGTGCACGAGATGGACTCCCATACGCGATAGGAATGGGCGGTTTGGGTCCTAGTCACGGGGGAAAAAACGGTCTGATAAAAAAAACATGTAGCTCCATGTACACAGTCAAACGGATTATACTGTGCTGATTTACGTGGAAGCGGGACAAGAAATGCAACAATTCGGCGTGGCGTGTAGGATTTCCGCCACTTTACACATTTTGGCCATTTATTAAACTTCTTGCATTTTAATTGCAGTCATTTGAAATTAGTAATTAAATTAGTGTAATTTGGAGGAAGAGGATTTGGCGCCAAATTGCACTTTAATGAGTTATAAATGAATATGCTTTTTAATTAGTTAGTGGGCTATATGCAGTGGCTACTGCTAGGTTGGTATGGAATTAGAATAAAGCATGTGATAACCACGTTTCAAAATGAACAATGGAAGTGACGTTTGAGTGAATTGATTTTTATAATTGCCAATATGACCATTTAGGCCTGCTAAATCAAATAATCTGTTTTATTGACGTTCTGCACAAAATGGCTGAACATATTTGACATTCTATAATTTATTATAGTGGACATATTTATTAGCATGGTTTGAAATTACCATGCATTGAATTGTCGAGGTTAGGCCTATTGATGTTTGACAAGGGCCTTCACCTGAATGGATTGAATGCCTTTAGCATGCTCGTTATTGGCATGGAATCATCATGAAGGTATTTAAAAAAAAATATAAAAAAAATAAAATCACTCTGGTCAATTTGCTGACCTTTCTCCTTCCAAAGTGGTGCTACTTATTTTTTGCTAAATGATTAGTCTGTGTAGGTTTACGCACACTGGCAATTGTTAGTAGTATGTCTTACATTTCACTATAAGCCTCCACCTACAAAAAAACGGTGAGTGGGGGGGGGGGGCATAAAGGTGATGTCTCCCTTTTGCCACAGGAAAGGTTATAGGCGCAACTGGGAACAGTATCCTGCCCATTACACACACTGGGGTGTCCACTGGGGCCCGTCTTTGCATTCCAGCCTGCTGATTATCAGCTGGAGGCTCAGCCATCACCACGACTTAACCTTTGAACTGGCGGGGGAAGTGTGAGCAGGGAGGCAGTCTCCCAGAGTCCTCCACAGGGTTCCAGGGTGGGAGGAGAGAGTGGGGGTGGGGTGCAGATGGTGGGAGAGGGCTAGGCTTTGGTGCAAGTGTGCCATTCGCCGTTATAGTCCTACTTCTGCATTCATCTTTGGCCTACATATTGTAAAAACTGTAGCTTGGTCATAAGAAGTTGAAAAGGGAGTAATTATTGTCGGGCCTGCGACGTATAGGTATATTTTGGCTATTTATAATTGTCTCACTAATTGCTTAAATTTACTGAATCTTAATGTTTAACTCTTAGCTGCACTAGTGAGTGTTTGTAGGACACCCATCGACTTCTGATTTTTAAAGCTATAGTTGTATTGAGTTAATTGGAAATTAACTCCCCCATCTGTATAAAATAGGGTTTGAGAGGTGTGCCAATCGGTGTAATTTTGTATTTAAGCACTCTAAAGGGGTGTGTGTATAGCGGTCAGTTTGTGCCTGAACTCTGATGTGTAGGGGATGGGGCGGCAGGCAGGTCGAGGGCCGAGGAGTAAGCTGCTTGATGCATCAGGGTTATTACATTTGAACTCAGTCTGGCTTTTGAAGATGGTTCAACTTGAACCTAGTTTACTATTAGTCTTGGGACCTTTTATATATTTTTTTTTTACACCAGGCCGGAAAATCTGAAGTTATTTGACACCATTTTTTTTACGCATTCTAAAATTGCAATATTCTCCTCAACAAACGGGGAAGGGGGTAGGTCAAGAAATCCTAAACATTGTCATTTAAACTAAAAATACACCCATTGCTCTCTTCCTTTAACAGCCCAAAAAAACTCGTAGTTGTTAAAGCAAAGCTTGCTTCCGTGGCCATTCTAACCCATAACTGTGGCTTTGTGAAGAGAAGTACCTCCCAGCTCTTATTAAAGAATTTGGGGTCAGGGGTCATTGTGGGGCCTAACCTGTAAAGAAGGGATTTTGGATGGAAGCACGGGGTTGCCTGAAATTGGCAATGTGGCCCCTTGTCCCACCTAGCTTGCGGTAATAGATGTCTCAACTCGCTCATTCTTATCACGGAGTGAGTAACACTGATAGTGTGGACTTATTTTGCAAGATAACCATTGGATAGCATGCTGTAGGGAGATTAAGCTGTTAGCTTTTTTACCTGTGTAAGTCTTCACAGATTTAAATGTCTTGAGTGAACCAATTTTGCGTATTTTTAGCTGTCAAACTATACATTTGAGCAATTTTTGCTGCAAAATGGACTCTGCTATGTGAGGCTCTATATAAGAGTGCAGCGCAAAGTGAGGAGTTTTGAGTTCAGTCATTCAGAACCCCTGCATACTGAATAGTCAATGTGTGTGGATGGATGGGTGTTGAACACAGCCCTGGGAGTGTGTGTGCTGACTTGGATGGGGTTTTAGTCTGGATGTCAGTATTTCTGATGAGTATTGTATGATAAGATGGGTTCTGGGGGGGTGGGTAGTGACGTGAATGAGCATGGATGTGGTGGTCTCATGTTGCTCGACATCGGATTCCTCCTATGGGCTTTACACACACTCTACGGTGGTGCAGAGGTCCATAGATCTCAGCTGGGATATGATCATTCGGAGGGGGGCGGAGCCGTTGAATGTGTAGAATGTTAGTTGAATTTAAAAGTAAATAAGGAACCTTGGCCGCCTCTGTCACATGACAAGCCAACCCAGCCCTCATGGTCCCCCTCCCTTATCCCCTCCCCCTACATATTTCTGTCAGTGGACTTCGTGTCCATGGCAACGGGAGCCCCACCCCCACAGGGCAGAGAGAGCCCTTGTTACCCTTCCCTGTAACAGGGCTACTTCCCCTACAACCCACCCCCTTTCCTAAATCTAAGGCAGGGACTGGGGAATGCACCCCACCCCCTCTCCCCCCTCTTCTCTTCCCCATACCCTGGCTGACTTCCTCCATGTTTCGAGCTATAGGTTAATCCGTTTGGAAGTGCTTGGTGCATTTGCACATTTTGCACGGTGTTCCCGCTGCATTGCAGAGCGAAACACACAGGGAGAAAGGGGGCCGGATCAGCCAGAAATGGCACAGTAGACCGGAAAGGGCTGGAATTCCTCTCGGAAGCTCTTTGGGATTGTTTTTATTTTATTCACCATTTTAGAATGTATTAATATCTTTATGGTCCAAATAAATTAATACAATTCATTTGAGGCCGGGATGTCGTGACCATGTTGAAAGGTCCTCCAGATTGAGTGTAGGTGTTAAAGAATGTGTAAATGTCATTGAACTTTCCCCTACTATGTGTTTTCACTGCAGCCTAGTGCTGCATGCATGGAAGCTCTCACACCTAACCTGCAGATGTGTGTTTGTTGAGGTATCAGACATAAAAATAAATGCTCCAATGTTAAGTGTGCTTTCTCTCTGGGTCATGTGTACAGAATGAGCGACGTGTGCATTGCTGGTGCTCTGGGACCTGAGACCAACCAGCCTGTTCAAAACGCAGACACTTGTCTCACTGATTAGCCTTCCCTAATTTGGGAAAAAGTATTTCGTCCTCCATGACACAGAAACAGATAAGTGGTCAAGGAGAGTGTCAATTCGTTATTAGGCAAACAAAAGACGGTCCTCCCCTCCATAGCACCAGCAGCATACCACCCTGCATACCACTGCTGGCTTGCTTCTGAAGCTAAGCAGGGTTGGTCCTGGTCAGTCCCTGGATGGGAGACCAGATGCTGCTGGAAGTGGTGTCGGAGGGCCAGTAGGAGGCACTCTTTCCTCTGGTCTAAAAAATATCCCAATGCCCCAGGGCAGTGATTGGGGACACTGCCCTGTGTAGGGTGCCGTCTTTCGGATGGGACGTTAAACGGTTGTCCTGACTCTCTGAGGTCATTAAAGATCCCATGGCACTTATCGTAAGAGTAGGGTTGTTAACCCCGGTGTCCTGGCTAAATTCCCAATCTGGCCCTCAAACCATCATGGTCACCTAATAATCCCCAGTTTACAATTGGCTCATTCATCCCCCTCCTCTCCCCTGTAACTATTCCCCAGGTCGTTGCTGCAAATGAGAACGTGTTCTCAGTCAACTTACCTGGTAAAATAACGGTAAAATAAAATAAATAGCCTCCTTTTGGCTAGAAAGCAGAAGTGTATCTTACCCGAGTCCTTCATGGAAGAGTTTTATCTGCTACACCCCCTTTTTAATCAGATGCTTACTCGGAGAAAAGCAATGAAACTTTAAAAACAATATGCTAATATACTACTATTCTTTTATCTCTAAAATGTCTTGCACAACTAGCAAATTATTTTTTATCACTTTCTACATTTATTTTGGGATTCCACCCTGTAAAAGTTCTTTGCCTGGTGAGGTGTGATTTGGCGGAGTAATTTCGCACAAGTGCATTTTTGTTCACTTTCCCTCTCGCCCAACAGGCCAGAGAGGACGCAGAAGTTGAGCCAATCTAATGGAGAGAAAAAAACATTGACTTGCATAGCTTAAATGGCTGCCAGTTAATTTTCAGCTCTTGAAGTTGAAGAGCGTGTGTTCAATTTGAATGTAAAATCATTGTATTTCAAATGTATAGTCTATTTAACAGGAAGATTGATGGGCCGCAATGCTTTAGTCCTGACCCCAAAAACGCAATGTTTACACTTCAACAGAAGTCTTCGTCAAGTCAAAAGGTTTCTAACATCTCCTTTTAAATCATCCCACATCTTCATTTCCTGGTCAACATTGTGCTTTTACCCATTGACTGGTCCTAGTGGAAGGGATTAGTTGTGTTTTGTGGTGTAGATTATCTCTCGTGTAGATGTTTGTGGGAGAAGGTTCCGGAAAGGGTTAGGTTTATGTTCGGTATACGCTGTGTGTGTGTGTGTGTGTGTGTGTGTGTGTGTAGGGGTCATAGTTTGCACTGGAACTCCCAGCTGCATGAACATTGTGTGTGTGTGTAAATAGGCAGTGGCCTTTGGAGCAGCCTGGCCACTTCTCCCACATTGATATAATCTCCCAGTTCTAAACCAACACCTTAATGGAACATGTCACAAGTACACCAAATTAGTCTTGAAGTGTGTATGTCCACAGACTAGTTACAGTGTGTGTTACAATTCACAAGTCCAACCAAGCATCTGAATGAGCTCTTAAAATATTTGAGTCCTTGGTATTCACAATGTTTCATTGTTGAACTGAAAGTCTTCAAAATGTGAAAACAATTGGCTGTATGGAGTTTGAAATACAGGGCATTCTGGACGCCAAGTCTTTGGCCAGACTGATCCCTGGAGAAGGGACACCAAATTAGAACGGATTAATTTTGGTCCGTGCGTTTGCTCCTCTTTTCCATCGGCCCGTCAAAAGTTAAACTCGTCTGATCTTTTTGTGCGTGGATGGAAATTGTATGGATATGGAGCGTCGGCGTACGACTCGCATTGAGAAGGCATAGGAAATACAGATACATTCAACAAGCATCTTTGGCTGTGCCCTTAACCAGAGTTTTACAGTGCAGTAATTGGTAGCAGAGTCTGTGCTGCTGTTGCCTGCGATGTCAGCGCTCCTTCCACTCTGAATCCCCGTCATCTGTTCTCTCTGCTAAGATACCGCTAGTGGAGGTTCCCTCTTCCATGGGCATGGCATCCCTCCCTTTTCTGCACTCCCTCGCTCACTCTCTTCCTTTATGCTCTCCTCTGCCTTTCACCTTTTCTCTCTTCTCGCTCTCGGTCCTTCTATCGCCTTTCCTTTCTGGTCCTTGCGCTCCCCCCCCTCCCTTTTCTCACCTCCTTCTTTTACCTTCCTCCTCTTCCTCCCTACCTCTCCTTGCCATGCGCTCCCTCTGTCCCAATCCGTCTCATATATTTTAATTTTCAAACAAGATCATACCATTTTCTCCACATCGAACCACCCGTCCAACAATGCAACTGCTTCCCTCCCTTGAATTCTCCTTACATCCCTCCCTCTGGTGCACACCCGCTGGCTTTGGGAGTGGTATTAAACATTAGTCATGCCCACAACTTGTACACCTCTCCGAGCACAGGGTGATGGAAGGAGGCACTTACTAGCCTGCTGAATTTTTTTCAATGGGACACCTTGTCCTTTAGCCCAACCAACTGATGCTAACTGTCTCGCTTTATCTCCCTCTTTCTCTCCCTTCATGTAGGAGTTGTAAGCTGCAGATCAGGAACATCCCGCCTCATATGCAGTGGGAGGTAAGTGTTAATTGGTCCGTTGGTAAAGCTTTGGCTCTCTCACTATACTGGGTCCTGTTCAATAGGAACACACGTTAAATGCTTTGAACACGAAGTGCAAGTAAGCCTTTTTACTGGGTGCAAACAAGTCCACTGAACAGGTTCTTTGCCATCTTTGGGTCCTTTTTTAGTTTTGTTTCCGCTAGTTAGTTCTTAAGAACTGAGGCTGATATTGCAGGTCTCAGTTTTCTCCTGGCTGTCTCATTATGGTACTTTACAGTTGGGTTGCGCCCCAAATGGCCCTTTGTAGTGCACTACTTTTGAGCAGGTTTCATGGGGTGCCATTTAGGACACATATTATACTGAACAAAAATATAATCGTAACATGTAAAGTGTTGGTTTCATGAGTTGAAATAAAAGATCTGCATATGTTCCATATGCTCAAAGCTTTTTTCTCTCAAATTTTGTGAGGAATCCCTGTTAGGGAGCATTTCTCCTTTGCCAAGATAATCCATCCACCTGACAGGTGTGGCATATCAAGAAGCTATTTTAACAGCATGATCATTACACCTTGTGCTGGGGAAAATAGAAGGCCACTCTTAAAATGTGCAGTTTTGTCACAACACAATGCCACAGATGGCTGAAGTTTTGAGGGAGCGTGCAAATTGACATGCTGACTGCAGGAATGTCAAACAGAGCTGTTAACGGAATTGAATGTTCATCGCTCTACCATTAGCTACCTCCAACATCGTTTTAGAGAATTTGGCAGTACGTCCAGCTGGCCTCACAAGCGCAGACCACGTGTAACCACGCCAGCCCAGGACCTCCACATCCAGCTTCTTCACATGCAGGATCGTCTGCCTGGCTCCCCAGTGGCCGGGCCTGGCTCCCCAGTGGCCGGGCCTGGCTCCCCAGTGGCCGGGCCTGGCTCCCCAGTGGCCGGGCCTGGCTCCCCAGTGGCCGGGCCTGGCTCCCCAGTGGCCGGGCCTGGCTCCCCAGTGGCCGGGCCTGGCTCCCCAGTGGCCGGGCCTGGCTCCCCAGTGGCCGGGCCTGGCTCCCCAGTGGCCGGGCCTGGCTCCCCAGTCATGTGAAATACATAGATTAGGGCCTAAAGAATTTTTCAATTGACTGATTTCCTTACATGAACTAACTCAGTAAAATCTTTGAAGTAGTTGCATCTTGCGTTTTTATATTTTTGTTCAGTGTAGTCTACCATTAGTCATTTAGCAGTCGATTTTTAAGGGGACTATTTCGGTCAGAACAACTCATTAAGGGAGTGAGCGAGTACCTTCATAAAGCAAACATAGGACAGGCTTTTAAGCTCAAATCTGTTTCATTGCTAGAGACTTATTGGTTGTCATGCCATGTATGTATGTAATCAATGGAGCTGTGATAGTCGGTGTTACCCCAGAGGATTGCCTTGTAGGCCAGTGACCTACTAGTGAACTGCAGCCCATGACATACCTGATAATGACAGGAGAAACATCCATACGGATGCTGTGCTGCCCTTTATGCTGTCTTCTTCTGAAAGGGACATGAATATCCATGCTAGACATGTACAGTAACTAGCAAGCATGTACAGTATTCACAAATCAACAGATAAAATGTTCATAAATGACTGAATATCCCAAAAGTATTGGAGGGAGACTATTATAAAAGCATTGTCAGTGAACATAAACTCATTGTTTTAACATGTAGGATTGATTATGATTTTCATGGACAATTTTACTGTACCTCTTTCACATGGGTACACTAGACAGGGTAGAGGTATGGGGGGCAGGGGATGTTTGAGGGGAATGCAAAGTAGATGGAAGTCTGCGACATTAAAGGGCACTTACAACAACAAAAGGAATGTACTCTGCCGGACATGGGAACTATACAGATTTGGCGTAATTGTATTACATGGACACCACTTACACACCATTCAATTTCAATGTGTCGATTGGATAATATAAGATGACCTACAATAGTGCCTTCAGAATGGGATTTATACTAGCCTTCAATTGTCTTGTTTGGAGAGCACAAAAAAAACAATTGATAAGCCGGCACATTCATTGTGAGTCATATCAGTTATTGACCTCTTAATCCTTGATTATTTCTGCTTGCATTCTAAATAAGAGAAAGTGCAAGGGCATACCTAGTCAGTTGTACAACTCAATGCATTCAACTGAAATGTCTTCTGCATTTAACCCAACCCCTCTATGGAGTGGGTCTGTCACAGGCAAAATCTACTTTAGCAAAGGGCTGTTTCATGTCTCAATTTGACCAATTGGAATACAGTTGATGGACAAAGGCTATTCTAACTTTCAAAACTCTGTGTATAGGCTAAAGTATGACTGTTTTCAAGCCTCTACCCTTTTGAGTGTTCTGTTCTAAATTGACTGAACCTTTTGTGGTTGGTAGCATGTATATAGCATGTTGGCTAGCTGATGGCTTTTGGACCAGAGGCGGTTATGGTGCAAGTTAGCTTTTTCCGTCATGAATCTTGTTCTGGAGGCAGCTCTGTATATAGTGGTCACGAGCTGAGACAGCCACAAAGTCAATCAGATTTTAACCTTAACCTCACTGCTAACCTAACCTTTAAATTAAGAACAAAAAGCTAATTGTAGGTCACACATTTTCACAATCTAGCCAATTTTGACTCCGCAGCTGGCCTTTCTAAGGGGAGATTTCTCCGTTCTACCTCCAGGACAAGAATCATGACAATGAACGTCAACCTGCGGTTGTGGTAGGGTTGGAATGTAGGGGGGACACCGAACAAAGTCTTTGATGTAAAGGAGACCTTGTATCCTATTAGGGAGATAACGTGTGCCTCAGCACAAAGCCATGCAGGCAGAGAACAATGGTAGCATGTTCGCTAGGCTAGCTCTAGTTTGCTTTGGGTGGGTGGGCCTGCTCTGTTTCGCCTACATGTGCCACGGACAGACACTCACAGAATGTGTAGCATTACTCCTGTTCCGCCCCTCCCCCCAATCCAACCACTGCTTCCTGCAGGAATGCACTCCACCCTTTCCTGAATGTCCTGGATTCTCATTGGCTGGACCCTGGAGACGGACAGACGTGGCTGCCAGTGAGCATGGAGCTGCTACTCCCCACTGGGAATGTTGTATCAGTGCTGGGAACAGCCAATGGAAAGACTTTGAGATGGCTCAGGGGCGGGTGGGAAGGGGATATGTGGGTTGGGAGAAAAAGAGGACCAGGAGGGAAGCTGATTGGTCAGAAAGGGGGGTTGAGCTCTTGTGGGTGTGGCTTCCAGTAAGCCTGGGCATGATTGGATGTCCTCAGCCTGTATGCTGCGTTTGGATACCTCGCCCTCTCGTTCCCTCCCTCATGACTGCACTTGGAAGAGGAGAACATTTTATCTCGTTGTATAATTCAAATCCTGTGCTTGCCTGATTTGGGCAGGTTGCCAGATTGGTTTGGCTCTGACATTGATTTTGTCCCTCTAATAAAAAGCAAATCAATCCCCCCCCCCCCCCCAACTTTCTCTATGGACTCACAAGTGAATAAAGATCAGTTCAGCTTGATAATGTGGGGAAATCAAGCTTCATGAACACAATTTAGGACGTTCTTTCTCCTGTTTGAGAATGTAATTGAATGGTGTGATTCATCCAAAAGTAGGAAGACCTTGCATCTGAGGAAGTAGTGCTGATCTAGGATCATGTACCTCCTGTCCATGTAATACTATTCATTGTGATCTAAAGGTTACACTGATCCTAAATCAGCACTCCTATTGAGATGCTTGATGCATACGGCCCCAGGTCTCTGAGTGGTATTGATGGGCCAGTTAGTTGAATCACAGGATGACACCAAGCGTTGAACAGTTTAGTTGCAACGTTTGGTAACAGAATGACACCATTCTGTTAACCAACTTTGCATCTGCATTCTTTTCTTAAAATTTTTTTTTACCCCCTTTTCTCCCCATTTTCGTGGTATCCAATTGTTAGTAATTACTATCTTGTCTCATCGCCACACCTCCCGTACGGGCTCGGGAGAGACGAAGGTTGAAAGCCATGCGTCCTCTGAAACACAACCAAGCCGCACTGCTTCTTTAACACAGCGCGCCTCCAACCCGGAAGCCAGCCGTACCAATGTGTCGGAGGAAACACCGTGCACCTGGCCCCCTTGGTTAGCGCACACTGCACCTGGCCCGTCACGGGAGTCGCTGGTGCGCGATGAGACAAGGATATCCCTACCGGCCAAACCCTCCCTAACCCGGACAACGCTAGGCCAATTGTGCCAACTTTGCCAGCCGCACCAATGTGTCGGAGGAAACACTGTGCAAGAAAGAACGGACCTCCCGGTCGCGGTCGTCTGCGACAGAGCCTGGGCGGGAACCCAGAGTCTCTGGTGGCACAGCTAGCGCTGCAGTGCCCTAGACCACTGCGTCACCCGGGAGGCCTTGCATCTGCATTCTAAGTAAATGTTTTTGTAAAATGTTCTGTGGAATTTAAAGGTAGTCCTTGGTTGTATGGTTTGTTTACCTTTGCAATCGTTTTTGAATGACACTTTATTCTCTGCATCAATCTGTTACTGTGAAATTGCCCTTAACTGTAAGTTGCTTAGGTAGAACCCTCTGGTAAATGATCATGACAGACCTATGTGCTGTTCATTGGGATGTGGTGTGTTGGAGTGAAATTGTCCCTAGACACGGATATTGGGTCACTTTATTTCCCCCCACTAATGGTTAAGATTAGGATTGGGGAAGGGGAATCTGATCCTAGATCTGTACCTATGGAAAAGTTCACCCCAGGGTGTGTGTTGGTCAACACCCAGCAGGTGATCACTCAACATGTAGAAGTTAACGGAAATTGACAGCCGACGTTCTGGTCATAGTTGATAGGACGGCCGTCCATTGCTTTGCTGTTTCCTGGCCGCTTGTACATCAAGTTGCCTCACGCTACAGAAAGAGGAGAGCGGCTCCTGCCCTATTGGCCGTTCTGGCTCGGACAAGAGCGACAGGTAGCCTGGCGTTTACAGCGCTGTGTCAGTAAGTGAAAGGTCGCTGGATCAAATACCTTGTTGGCTGGGGGTGAAAAATCTGTGCCCTTGAGCAAGGCACTTACCCTAATTTGCTTCTTGGGCGCCTTACTACTTTGGCCGACACTGTAAAACAACACATTTCACTGCACCTATCTGGGGGATGTGACCATCTTTTATTTACTTACTGAACTGTACTCATCAGAAAGCCAGTTTGGGCCTCCATGATGGTGTGATAAAGACACTAACACAACTCTGCTCTGGTTCTAATCACTCTTTCCTGTGGTTCTGGGTCAGGTTCTGGATGGCATGTTGGCCCAATATGGCACAGTGGAGAACTGCGAGCAAGGTACGCGCACACAACACGTAGGTGCTTACGCACACACATACACACACTCCTTAGCATGTCTGTTTGTCTTGTCTCTGCAGTGTGTGTGTGAGCATGTGACTAGTAGGTATTTGTTCAAGTCGGATTGTTTTGTGTATAAAGTTGTATCGCCTTGTGTGTTTTTGGGTGTTGAGTCTATGCTCTCCTTACAGTAAATACAGACACAGACACTGCAGTGGTCAACGTCAGATACGGTGCTAAGGACCAGGCTAGACAGTAAGCACACACCTACTTACCTACCCTCCTTTTCTTTGTCATTCTGCAAGGGCAGTCTAACTAAATTTGTGTTTAGTGTTTTACACTATTATATATCACCCACTAAAGCAGTCATGTCTAATTAGTTGCTGCTGGCTGAGTAACGTGCTGGCTGAGATGCTAGCTCACTGCTGCCCTCTGGTGCCTGTGGAACGCCGGCTTTTCCTGATAAAGTGGGCGTGGCCGGTGTATGAAAATGAATTCGGAGCAGTTCACAGATCTGTCCTGGCCTTGTAGAGCAAGTTTTGTTCCAGCCATGCAATAATATACCTGATTCTTGTAATTCCTTAATCAAGATCTTGTTTCAGTAGCGGTATAGAGAGAAAATAAAATCTTAAACTTGCGTCAGTATCAAGCAAGTGTCTCCTTCTCTGTGACGGAAAGCTTTCTATGATCAATGCTGTGACAGTGACTGACTGTTTCTTTGTGTGATTGCCAGGGCGATGGAGAAGCTGAATGGCTTCCTGATGGAGAACTTTGCCCTGAAGGTGTCGTACATCCCCGACGAGATGGCCACCGCTGACATCCCACCTCTGGGAGGGGGTAGGAGGGGCTTTGTCCCCCGTGGCCCTCCCCGCTCAGGTTCTCCGGGCCTGGGGGCACGCCCCAAACTGCAGTCGGAAGTCCCCTTGCGGATACTCGTCCCAACGCAGTTCGTAGGAGCCATCATCGGCAAGGAGGGAGCCACCATTCGCAACATCACCAAACAGACACACTCAAAGTAGGACTATGTCCCTGATCATGTACACAGTATACACCAAACAGTTTGCTGGGGTGCGTTCTGCAGGACACAATGTTGTGCAATGTTCAGATAGAAATGCAGCATGTAGGTTAAACACCCCTCTTTTACATGTAGAATTAGTCATTACTTTGGCACTATTCAATACGTTTCTATCTGCAACTTTCCACAATATTTGGCTACTGAACTTGGACCTGATTTATGACCATATGTAAATACATTTTATGATTCCCTTCTTGGCTTGGCAATATAAAGCTCACTCCCACAGAAATAATCATACTCTATTGATTTAGGCTCAGCCTACCAATTGATGTGACCCTCTTAAGGCATCTCAAGTTGAAAAAGATGGACTTTAACAGTTTCACCCATCTTCAGTGATTCTGTGGGATTAAGCCAGTAGGAAGGGTGGACACTGGGATTGAACCTCAATCTCCGGTAGGGAATAGTATGAGACCAGCCGGTATCGTAACCGGCAGACGGGCTGTGCACACTCTAGCTGTTTAGAAGGTGACAAAAACAATGCGTTTCTTCCCTTCTAAACTTGGGCTCCCGAGTGACGCAGCAATCTAAGGCACTGCATGTCAGTGCAACAGGCGCCACTACAGTCCCTGTTTCGAATCCAGGCTGTATCACATCCGGCCGTGTTTGGGAGTCCCATAGGGCGGCGCACATTTGGCCCTGCGTCATCTGGGTTTGGCCGAGGTAGGCCATCATTGTAATTAAGAATCTGTTCTTAGCTGACTTGCCTAGTTATTTTTTTTAAAATTTAACCTCATCTTTCTCTTGCACCTCACCAGGATCGACATCCACAGGAAGGAGAATGCGGGAGCGGCAGAGAAGCCCATCACGGTCCACTCCACCCCAGAGGGCTGCTCCAATGCCTGCAGAACCATCATGGAGATCATGCAAAAGGAGGCCCTCGACACCAAGTTGTGAGTTGACACATGCATAGACACGTGACAGCCTTTTAATTACTTTGTAGATATGAAACAATCATCATTCAGGCCCCTTTACTTTATCCACATTTTGTTTCTTTACAGCCTTATTCTAAAACAGATTTTTTTTAAAATATAATACAAAAAATTACTTTTTATTCTACACACACTACCCCATATTGACAAAGCGAAAACGGGTTTTCAGACCCTTTTCTATGACTTGACATTTTTGGTATTTTATTAGGATCCCCATTAGCTGTTGCAAAGGCAGCAGCTACTCCTGGGGTTCACCGAAACATGACATTATACAGAACATTAATAGACAAGAACAGCTTGAGGACAGAACTGCATACGTTTTTTTAAAGGCACATGTAGCCTACATATCAATACGTACACACAAACTACACTGCTCAAAAAAATAAAGGGAACACTTAAACAACACAATGTAACTCCAAGTCAATCACACTTCTGTGAAATCAAACTGTCCACTTAGGAAGCAACACTGACAATAAATTTCACATGCTGTTGTGCAAATGGAATAGACAAACGGTGGAAATTATAGGCAATTAGCAAGACACCCCCAATAAAGGAGTCATTCTGTAGGTGGTGACCACAGACCACTTCTCAGTTCCTATGCTTCCTGGCTGATGTTTTGGTCACTTGAATGCTGGCGGTGCTCTCACTCTAATGATAGCATGAGACGGAGTCTACAACCCACACAAGTGGCTCAGGTAGTGCAGCTCATCCAGGATGGCACATCAATGTGAGCTGTGGCAAGAAGGTTTGCTGTGTCTGTCAGCGTAGTGTCCAGAGCATGGAGGCGCTACCATGAGACAGGCCAGTACACGAGGAGACGTGGAGGAGGCCGTAGGAGGGCAACAACCCAGCAGCAGGACCGCTACCTCCGCCTTTGTGCAAGGAGGAGCACTGCCAGAGCCCTGCAAAATGACCTCCAGCAGGCCACAAATGTGCATGTGTCAGCATATGGTCTCACAAGGGCTCTGAGGATCTCATCTCGGTACCTAATGGCAGTCAGGCTACCTCTGGCAAGCACATGGAGGGCTGTGCGGCCCCACAAAGACATGCCACCCCACACCATGACTGACCCACCGCCAAACCGGTCATGCTGGAAGATGTTGCAGGCAGCAGAACGTTCTCCACGGCGTCTCCAGATTCTGTCACGTCTGCCACATGTGCTCATGTGCTCAGTGTGAACCTGCTTTCATCTGTGAAGAGCACAGGGCGCCAATAGCGAATTTGCCAATCTTGGTGTTCTCTGGCAAATGCCAAATATCCTGCACGGTGTTGGGCTGTAAGCACAACCCCCACCTGTGGATGGCGGGCCCTCATACCACCCTCATGGAGTCTGTTTCTGACCGTTTGAGAAGACACATGCACATTTGTGGCCTGCTGGAGGTCATTTTGCAGGGCTCTGGCAGTGCTCCTCCTTGCACAAAGGCGGAGGTAGCGGTCCTGCTGCTGGGTTGTTGCCCTCCTACGGCCTCCTCCACGTCTCCTGATGTACTGGCCTGTCTCCTGGTAGCGCCTCCATGCTCTGGACACTACGCTGACAAACACAGCAAACCTTCTTGCTACAGCTCGCATTGATGTGCCATTCTGGATGAGCTGCACTACCTGAGCCACTTGTGTGGGTTGTAGACTCCGTCTCATGCTACCACTAGAGTGAAAGCACCGCCAGCATTCAAAAGTGACCAAAACATCAGCCAGGAAGCATAAGAACTGAGAAGTGGTCTGTGGTCACCACCTGCAGAATCACTCCTTTATTGGGGGTGTCTTGCTAATTGCCTATAATTTCCACCTTTTGTCTATTCCATTTGCACAACACCATGTGACATTTATTGTCAATCAGTGTTGCTTCCTAAGAGGACAGTTTGATTTCACAGAAGTGTGATTGACTTGGAGTTACATTGTGTTTAAGTGTTCCCTTTATTTTTTTGAGCAGTGTATTTAGGTCAAATAGGGGAGAGACGTTGGGACGTGAGGTGGTGCTTTATCAGGGGTTTAAAAATATGTTTGTTTATTTGAGCTATGAAATGGAACAGAGTTCCATGCAATAATGGCTCTATATAATACTGTACGCTTTTTTTTTTTTAATTGTTCTGGATTTGGGGACTGAAAAGACCCCTGGTGGCATATCTGGTGGGGTAAGTGTGTGTGTCAGAGCTGTGTGCAAGAGGACAATGCAAACAATTTGGGATTTCTAAAAAGAAGTGATGCAGTCAGGCTCTCCCCAACTCTTAGCCAAGAGAAACTGACATGCATGGTTTTTATCAGCCTTATTACAATGAAGAGCAAGACGTGTCGCTCTGTTCTGGGCTAGCTGCAGTGTAACTAACTAAATCTTTCCTTGCAGCACTCTACCACACGACTAGACAATTATCAAGATAATACAAAACCAGAGCCTTCTGAGCTTTTTGAAGTGTGATGTCAAAGCACAGCATGTCTTTATTATGGACAGACCTCTCCCCATCTTTACAATTGAATCTACGTGTTTTGACAGTGACCGTTTACAATCGAAGGTAACGCCAAGCAATTTAGTCTCAACTTGTTCAACAGCCACACCATTCATTACCAGATTCAGCTGACGTCTAGAACTTAAAGAATGATTTGTACCAAATCCAATGCTCTTTGTTTTAGAGATGTTCAGGACCAGTTTATTACTGGCCACCCATTCCAAAACTGACCAACTCTTGTGGTTGCTGATGCGTATATGGTTGAAGCACACATGGACACACATGCTTTGTTTAATGCCAGTGGCAGGTTAATGATAAAAATAGAAAAGGGTAGAGGTCCTAGAGAGCTGCCCGGCGGTACTGTTGCGGAATACTCAAATCAATATTATCAAAGGCTGCACTAAAATCTAATAGTACAGCTCCCAAAATCTTCATATTATCAATTTCTTTCAACCAATCAGTCATTTGTCAGTGCAGTACATGTTGAGTTCCCTTCTTTTATAAGCATGCTGAAAGTCTGTTCATTTGTTTAGAGGAATAGCATTGCGAACTCAGCAAAAAAAGAAACGACCTCTCACTGTCAACTGCTTTTATTTTCAGCGAACTTAACATGTAAATATTTGTATGAACATAAGATTCAACAACTGAGACATGAACTGAACAAGTTCCATAGACGTATGACTAACAGAAATAATGTGTCCCTGAACAAAGGGAGGGTCAAAATCAAAAGGAAGTCAGTATCTGGTGTGGCCACCAGCTGCATTAAGTCCTGCAGTGCATCTCCTCCTCATGGACTGCACCAGATTTGCCTATTCTTGCTGTGAGATGTTACCCCACTCTTCCACCAAGGAACCTGCAAGTTCCCGGACATTTCTGGGGGGAATGGCCCTAGCTCTCACCCTCTGATCCAACAGGTCCCAGATGTGCTCAATGGGATTGAGATCCGGGCTCTTCGCTGGCCATGGCAGAACACAGACATTCCTGTCTTGCAGGCAATCACGCACAGAATGAGCAGTATGGCTGGTGGCATTGTCATGCTGGAGGGTCATGTCAGGACGAGCCTGCAGGAAGGGTACCACATGAGGGAGGGGGATGTCTTCCCTGTAACGCACAGCGTTGAGATTGCCTGCAATGACAACAAGCTCAGTCTGATGATGCTGTGACACACCGCCCCAGACCATGATGACCCTCCACCGCCAAATCGATCCTGCTCCAGAGTACAGGCCTCGGTGTAACTTTCATTCCTTCGACGATAAATGCAAATCTGACCATCACCTCCAGTGAGACAACTCCGACTCGTCAGTGAAGAGCACTTTTTGCCAGTCCTGTCTGGTCCAGCGATGGTCGTTGTTGCCATTGATGTCTGGTGAGGACCTACCTTACAACAGGCCTACAAGCCCTCAGTCCAGCGCCTCTCAGCCTATTGCGGACAGTCTGAGCACTGATGGAGGGGTTGTGCGTTCCTGGTGTAACCTGGGCAGTTTTTGCCATCCTGTACCTGTCCCGCAGGTGTGATGTACCGATCCTGTGCAGGTGTTACACGTGGTCTGCCACTGCGAGGACGATCAGCTGGCCGTCCTGTCTCCCTGTAGCGCTGTCTTGGGCGTCTCACAGGACGGACTTTGCAATTTATTTCCCTGGCCACATCTGCAGTCCTCATGCCTCCTTGCAGCATGCCTAAGGCACATTCACGCAGATGAGCAGGGACCCTGGGCATCTTTCTTTTGGTATTTTTCAGGGTCAGTAGAAAGGCCGCTTTGGCGTCCTCAGTTCATAACTGTGACCATAATTGCCTACCGTCTGTAAGCTGTTGTGTGTTAACGACTGTTCCATAGGTGCATGTTCATTAATTGTTTATGGTTCATTGAAGAAGCATGGGAAACAGTGTTAAAACCCTTTACAATGAAGATCTGGGAAGTTATTTGGATTTTTACAAATTATCTTTGAAAGAGAGGGTCCTTGAAAAGGGCCGTTAATTTTTTTGCAGAGTTTATTTGGTCAGAAACCATTCTTCTCTAACAGCTTGCGAAGAGCTGGCAGGAAACTTTATCGGTCTGCTGTTAGAACAAGTAAAGGCCGCTTTACCACTCTAGGATAACTGGATTTACTTTGGCTTCCCTCCAGGCCTGAGGA
The DNA here is from genome assembly GCF_029448725.1 of Salvelinus fontinalis. Lineage (NCBI taxonomy): Eukaryota > Metazoa > Chordata > Actinopteri > Salmoniformes > Salmonidae > Salvelinus > Salvelinus fontinalis. Next base: position 28,203,137 of record NC_074686.1, read on the forward strand.
CAAAGACTCTTCTCTAGGCTCAGATTAAAGTTATGACCGGAGTGGCTATAGTCAGCTACCATCCTCAGTAGCTTTCTCTCAGTTGTCAATGCCAGGAGGTTTGTTATTATTGATCATTTTTCCAACTCTCCCACACTTACTTTACAAAATTCAAACTTGCAATAATTTTCTTTCATTCTTTTTTTTAATGCATGAATACGATGGCTCATTGTTCATTGTTGGCATTTCCTGCCTACATTTGCCCACTTTGCCAATGAAGTAATCATTAAAATAATTGGCAACATCAAATGGTTTTGTAATGAATAAGCCATCTGATTCGATGAAAGATGGAGTTGAATTTGTCTTTATGCACATAACTTGCCTACTTTAAATGACATTTTTTCCCCCATTCTTTATATCATTGATCTTGGCTTCGTAAGAGTTTATAATTTTTTTTTGTTCGTTGCACATATCAATTTGCATCAAGTCAGATGTGCAGCCAGACTTATTAGCCACTCCTTTCGCCCCTTCTCTTTCAACCATAGTTTTTCAATTCCTAGTCAATCCATGGAGCCTTATTGAGCTCTGGTGCATCCTGTTTCCATTGATCATCCCTGATGTTTCTACAACTTGGAGTCCACCTGTGGTAAATTCAATTGATTGTACATGATTTGGATAGACACACACCTGTCTATAAAAGGTCCCATAGTTGCCCGTGCACATCAGAGCAAAAACCAAGCCATGATATCGAAGGAATTGTCCGTAGAGCTCCTATACATGATTGGGTCGATGCACAGATCTGGGAAAGGGTATCAAAAAAATGTCTGCAGCATTGAAGGTCCATAAGAGCATATTGGCCTTCATCATTCTTAAATAGATCACTCCACCAATCAGGCCTTTATGGTAGTGTGGCCAGACGGAAGCCACTCTTCAGTAAAAGGCACATGACAGCCTGGTAGGAGTTTGCTAAAAGGAACCTTAAGACTCTCGCTGGTCTGATGAAACCAAGATTGAAGTCTTTGGCCTGAATGCCAAGCGTCACATCTGGAGGAAACCTGGCACCATCCCTACGGTGAAGCATGGTGGTGGCAGCATCATGTTGTGGGGATGTTTTTCCAGCGGCAGGGACTGTGAGGCTAGTCAAAGCCGAGGGAAAGATGAACGGTGCAAAATATAGAGAGTCTTGATGAAAATCTGCGCCAGAGCTCTCAGGACCTCAGACTGGGGGATAAGTTCACCTTCCAACAGGACAGAGCTCCTGAGCACCCTAAGCACACAGCCAAGACAACGCAGGAGTGGCTTCAGGACAAGTCTCAATGTCCTTGAGTGGCCCAGCCAGAGCCCGGACTTGAACCCAATTGAACATCTCTGGAAAGACCTGAATATAGCTGTGCAGTAACGCTCACATCCAACCTTACAGAGCATGAGAGGCTCTGCAGAGAAGAATGGGAGAAACTCCCTAAATACAGGTGTGCCAAGAAGATTGTAATCGCTGCCAAAGGTGCTTCAATAAAGTACTGAGTAAAGGGTCTGAATACTTATGTAAATGCTACCAGAGGGAAAAGAACTCCCTTGGCCTCCATTTGGCAAATCTGACCATAATTCTATCCTCCTAATTCCTGCTTACAAGCAAAAATTAAAGCAGGAAGCACCAGTGACTAGATACATAAAGTGATCAGATGAAGCAGATTCTAAACTACAGGACTGCTTTGCTAGCACAGACTGGAATATGTTCCGGGGTTCCTCCAATGGCATTGAGGAGTACACCACATCAGTCATTGGCTTCATCAATAAGTGCATCGATGACGTCATCCCCACAGTGACCGTACGTACATACCCCAACCAGAAACCATGGATTACAGGCACCATCCGTGCTGAGCTAAAGGCTAGAGCTGCTGCTTTCAAGGTGTGGGACTCTAACCCGGAAGCTTATAAAAAATCCTGCTATGCCCTCCGAACCATCGAACAGGCAAAGCATCAATACAGGACTAAGATTGAGTCGTACTACACCGGCTCTGACGCTCGTCGGATGTGGCAGGGCCTGCAGACCATTAGACAACAAAGGGAAGCACAGCTGAGCTGCTCAGTGACACGAGCCTACCGGACGAGCTAAACTACTTCTATAATCGCTTCGAGGCAAGTAACACAAACATGCAAGCACAAGCCGTACAGCAAGACTGGGATCACGCTCTCCGCAGCCGATGTAAGACCTTTAAACAAGTCAACATTCACAGGGCCGCATGGCCAGAGGTATTACCAGGGCGTGTACTGCGAGCATGCGCTGACCAACTAGCAAGTGTTCACTGACATTTTCAACCTCTCCCTGTCCGAGTCTGTAACACCAACATATTTTAAGCAGACCACCGTAGTGCCCAAGAACACCAAGGTAACCTGCCTGAATTACTACCGACCTGTAGCACTCACATCTGTAGCCATGAAGTGCTTTGAAACGCTGGTCATGGCTCACATCAACACCATCATCCCAAAAGCCCTAGACCCACTTCAATTTGCATACCACCCCAACAGATCCACAGATGATGCGGACTCTATTGCGCTCCACACTGCCCTTTCCCACCTGGACAGAAGGAACACCTATGTGAGAATGATATTCATTGACTACAGCTCAGCATTCAACACCATAGTACCCTCAAAGCTCATCAATAAGCTAAGGACCCTGGGACTACACACCTCCCTTTGCAACTGGATCCTGGACTTTCTGACGGGCCGCCCCCAGGTGGTAAGGGTAGGTAACACATCCGCCACGCTGATTCTCAACAGGGGCCCCCTCAGGGATGCATGCTCAGCCGCCTCCTGTACTCCCTGTTCACTCATGACTGCACGGCCAGGCACGACTCCAACACCATTACATTTGCAGATGAGACAGCAGTGGTAGGCCTGCTCACCGACAACAACCTCTCCCTCAACGTGATCAAGACTAAGGAAATAATTGGGGACTACAGGAAAAAGAGGGCCGAGCCACGCCCCCATTCTCATCAACGGGGCTGCAGTGGAGCAGGTTGAGAGCTTCAAGTTCCTTGGTGTCCACATCATCAACAAACTAACATGGTCCAAGCACACCAAGACAGTCGTGAAGCGGGCATGACAAAGCCTATTCACCCTCAGGAGACAAAAGAGTTGGCATGGGTCCTGAGATCCTCAAACGGTTCTACAGCTGCAACATCAAGAGCATCCTGACTGGTTGCATCACTGCCTGGTATGGCAATTGCTCGGCCTCAGACCGCAAGGCACTACAGAGGGTAGTGGGAACGGCCCAGTACATCACTGGGGCCAAGCTTCCTGCCATCCAGGACCTCTATACCAGGCGGTGTCAGAGGACGGCCCTGAAAATTGTCAGACTCCAGCCACCCTAGTTATAGACTGTTTTCTCTGCTACCAAATGGCAAACGGTACCGACACGCCAAGTCTAGGTCCCAAAAGGCTTCTAAACAGCTTCTACCCCCAAGCCATAAGACTCTAGAACATCTAGTCAAATGGCTACCCAAACTATTTACACTGCCCCCCTCTCCACAACACTGCCACTCTGTCATCTGTGCATAGTCACTTTAATTAACTCTACGTACATGTACATACTACCTCGACTAACCGGTACCCCCGCACATTGACTCTGTACCGGCACCCCCCCTGTATGTTATTTTTTTACTGCTTCTCCTTAATTACTTTATACTTATCTTATTCTTATCTGTATTTTTTGAAACCGCACTGTCGGTTAGGGGCTCGTAAGTAAGCATTTCACTGTTGTATTCGGTGCATGTGACTAATAAAATAAAATTTGATTTGAATGTGATTTCTTTTTTTTAATATATAAACACCTGTTTTTAGCTTTTTCATTGTGGGGTATTGTGTGTAGATTGAGGGGATTTAAAAAATAATAATTTTAGATTAAAGCTATAATCTAACAAAATGTGGAGTAAGTCAAAGGTTATTTTATACTTTCTGTACTGCATGTCAAAAATATCAAATTCCAGTTGATGCTTCAAAACCTATTTCATAAGAGTTATAAAAAAAAAAAAATCTGGCATTTTTGGTAGAATAGATGGATGCAGTTCAATGCATGATTTAATATACAATACCAGTGAAACGTTTGGACACCTACTCATTCAAGGCTTTTTCTTTATTTTTACTGATTTCTACATTGTAGAATAATAGTGAAGTTATCAAAACTATGAAATAACACATTGATTCACGTAGTACCCAAAAGTGTTAAATGAAAATATATTTCAGATTCTTCAAAGTAGCCATCCTTTGCCCCAATGACAGCTGTGCAAACTCTTGACATTCCCTTAACCAACTTCACCTGGAATGCTTTTCCAACAGTCTTGAAGGAGTTCCCACAAATGCTGAGCACTTGTTGGCTGAATTTCCTTCACTGCGGTCCATCTCATCCCAAACCATCTCAATTGAGTTGAGGTCGGGTGAACTGATGCAGCACTCAATCTCTCTCCTCCTTGGTCAAATAGCCCTTACACAACCTGGAGGTCTGCTGGGTCATTGTCCTGTTTGTTTTTAAATGATAGTCCCACTAAGCGCAAACCAAATGGGATGGCATATCGCTGCAGAATGCTGTTGTAGCCATGCTGGTTAAGTGTGCCTTGAATATATTTTTTAGATCAGACTGTCACAGGCAAAGCACCATCACACTACCACCTCCATGCTTCACTGTGGCAACCACACATGCAGAGATTATCCGTTCACCTACTCTGCGTCTCAAAGAGACAGCGGTTGGAAAATCTCATTTGGACTCGGACCAAAGGACAGATTTCCACCTGTTCTAATGTCCATTGCGTGTTACTTGGCCCAAGCAAGTCTCTTCTTATTGGTGTCCTTTAGTAGTGGTTTCATTGCAGCAATTTGACCATGAAGACCTGCTTCATGCAGTTGAAGTTGTCTGTTACTTGAACTCTGAAGCATTTATTTGGGCTTGAAACTCTAATGAACTTATCCTCTGCAGCAGAGTAAACTCTGGGTCTTCCTTTCCTATGGCAGTCCTCCAGAGAACCAGTTCCATCATAGTGCTTGATGGTTTTTGCGACTGCACTTGAATAAACTTTAAAAGTTCTTGAAGTTTTCCGCATTGACTGACCGTCAAAGTCAAATCAAAGTTTGTCACGTGCGCCGAATACAACAGTGAAATGCTTACTTACAGGCTAACCAAAAGTGCAAAAAAGTTATTTGGTGAACAATGGGTAAGTAAAGAATTTTAAACAGTGAAAAACAGTAGTGAGGCTACATAGGCACCGGTTAGTCAGGCTGGCTGAGGTAGTATGTAGATATGGTTAAAGTGACTGCATATATTATGAACAGAGGGGATGGTGGGTGGCGGAACACAATGCGGTTAGCCAATGTGCGGGAACACTGGTTGGTCGGGCCAATTCAGGTGCAAATAGTCCGGGTAGCCATTTGATTGGTCCTGGATGGCAGGCAGCTTAGCCCCAGTGATGTATTGGGCCGTATGCACTACCCTCTGTAGTGCCTTGCGGTCAGAAGCTGAGCAGTTGCCGTACCAGGCAGTGATGCAACCAGTCAGGATGCTCTCGATGTTGCAGCTGTAGAACCTTTTGAGAATCTCTGGACCCATGCCAAATCTTTTTCTTTTCCTTAGGGGGAATAGTCTTTGTCGTGCCCTCTTCACGACTGTCTTGGTGTGTTTGGACCATTCTAGTTTGATGTGGACACCAAGGAACTTGAAGCTCTCTCAACCTGCTCCACTACAGCCCCGTCGATGAGAATGGGGGCGTGGTCGGTCCTCCTTTTCCTGTAGTCCACAATCTCCTTAGTCTTGGTTATGTTGAGGGATAGGTTGTTATTCTGGCACAACCCGGCCAGGGTTCTGACCGCCTCCCTATAGGATGTCTCGTCGTTGTCGGATGATCAGGCCTACCACTGTTGTGTCGTCTGCGCACTTAATGATGGTGTTGGAGTCGTGCCTGGCCATGCAGTCGTGGGTGAACGGGGAGTACAGGAGGGGACTGAGCATGCACCCCTGCGGGGCTCCAGTATTGAGGATCAGCGTGGCAGATGTGTTGCTACCTACCCTCACCACCTGGGGGCGGCCCATCAGCAAGTCCAGGATCCAGTTGCCGAGGGAGGTGTTTAGTCCCAGGATCCTTAGCTGAGTGATTAGCTTTGAGGGTACTATGGTGTTGAATGCTGAGCTGTAGTCAATGAATAGCATTCTCACATAGGTGTTCCTTTTGTCCAGGTGGGAAAGGGCAGTGTGGAGTGCAACAGCGATTGCATGATCTGTTTGGGTGTTATGCAAATTGGAGTGGGTCTAGGGTTTCTGTGATAATGGTGTTGATGTTGACCATTACCAGCCTTTCAAAACACTTTATGGCTATTGAGGTGAGTGCTATGGGTCTGTAGTCATTTAGGCAGGTTGCCTTTGTCTTCTTGGGCACAGGGACTATGGTGGTCTGCTTGAAACATGTTGGTTTTAGACTCAGTCAGGGACATGTTGAAAATGTCAGTGAAGACACCTGCCAGTTTGTCAGCACATGCCTGGAGCACACGTCCTGGTAATCCGTCTGGCCCCGCAGCCTTGTGTGTGTTGAAATGTTTAAAGGTCTTACGTCGGCTACGGATAGCGTGATCACACAGTCGTTCGGAACAGCTGATGCTCTCATACATGCCTCAGTGTTGCTTACCTCAAAGCGAGCATAGAAGTGATTTAGCTCGTCCGGTAGGCTCGTGTCACTGGTCAGCTCGCGGCTGTGCTTTCCTTTGTAGTCTGTAATAGTTTGCAAGCCCTGCCACATAAGACGAGCGTCGGAGCTGGTGTAGTATGATTCAATCTTAGTCCTGTTTTGACGCTTTGCCTGTTTGATGGTTCGTCGCAGGGCATAGCAGGATTTCTTGTAAGCTTCCGGGTTAAAGTCCCGCACCTTGAAAGCAGCAGCTGTACCCTTTAGCTCAGTGCGAATGTTGTCTGTAAATCATGGCTTCTGGTTGGGGTATGTACGTACAGTCACTGTGGGGATGACGTCCTCGATGCACTTATTGATAAAGCCAGTGACTGATGTGGTGTACTCCTCAATGCCATCGGAAGAATCCCGTAAAATGTTCATCTGTAATAGCAAAACAGTCCTGTAGTTTAGCATCTGCTTCATCTGACCACTTTTTTTATAGACCAAGTCACTCGGTGGAATGTTGTTTCTCTTTGCTTATTTGAGCTGTTCTTGCCATAATATGGATTCAGCCCTATTTAGTAAAAGACCATTTTCGGGATACCATCCCTACCTTGTCACAACACAGCTGATTGGCTCAAACACATTAAAATGGAAAGAAATTCCATAAATTAACATTTAACAAGGCACACCTGTTAATTGAAATGCAATCCAGGTGACTATGTCATGAAGCTGGCTGAGAGAATGCCGAGTGATGAAACTTGTCATCAAGGCAAAGAGTGGCTACTTTGAAATATATTTTGGTTTACAAGTTTTAGTAACTACATGATTCCATATGTTATTTCATAGTTTTGATGTCTTCACTATTATAATACAATGAAAAAATCAACTGTGGAATAAGTGTCAACTTTTGACTTGTACTGTCATTCACCAATAAAGGTTTTGTAGTACAAAATGTTTAGCTATCAGGTTGTAAATCAATGCTTGCCTGGTACATTGTTTGCTTCCTCCATTCGGGATGCACTGTTTCAATGACTCAATATTTTGGACAAAATCTGACTCTGTAACTAACACCAAACCGGCTGCGCGCGTGCGCTATCGTGCATAAATGTATTTTGTCCCCCCACACCAAACGCGATCACGACACGCAGGTTAAAATATCAAAACAAACTCTGAACCAATGACATTAATTTGGGGACAGGTCGAAAAGCATTAAATATGTATGGCAATTTAGCTAGTTAGCCTGCACTTCCTAGCTAGTTTGACGTATTTATTTAGCTTGCTGTTGCTAGCTAATTTGTCCTGGGATATAAACATTGTGTTATTTTACCTGAAATGCACAAGGTCCTCTACGCCGACAATTAATCCACACACAAAACGGCCAACCGACTCATTTCTAGTCATCTATCCTCCTTCCAAGCTTTTTCATCTTTGAACTTATATGGTGATCGGCATCTACATTTCCATAGTATTACCACAAGCGGCAAAACAGTTTCTTTCTATCACCAACGTGGGTATAACCAATGAGGAGATGGCACGTGGGTACCTGCTTCTATAAACCAATGGGGAGAGGCAGGACTTGCAGCGCAATCTGCGTCAGAAATAGAAAGGAGTTCTATTTTAGCCCTTGGCGTCGCAGATGCTCGTTGGCGCGCGCTCTAATTGATTAACATGGATTTCTAAATTCATTTTGCGACGTGTCCGGTCTGGTCAGCATGTAAGGCTGGGAATGTCAACACAATCAAACTAGCAAGGGCAACAATCACAAGTCAGTCATTACATGGGTAATAGGCTAGCGCACGTGTCAACCAAGGCGTGACACATTTCTATCCAGCCTGGTGTTGTCCAGAAAATCTCCCCCGTGACAGATTTGTCCCCCCTCTTTCACGTGAATTGGCACGCACTCAATTCTTCATTGCTGCGACTTGCTTGCTGGTTGAGATTTCAGATCACGTTAGGCTGCGCTTAATTAGATTTTCTTATGTCGGTTTGATCATGGTGTAAGGTCTGCAGTTTTCGGTTTGGCTATTTGTTTCAAGTGTCAGTCTAGAAATAAATCTCTTTGCCAAAATTCATCTCATGTTTTATTCGACTTGTTCTGAAATGTTTGCCTACATTTTACTCCCCATGTTTAATGGTACACACACATTCATTTTGGTTGACTGTCCTGACGTGAAGTTTGTTATATAGAAAGTATTTCACTCTTTGTGCTACAAAGTATTTGACTCTAGCCAGGAAATTAGAGAGGTATTTCGACAAGGCCATTTTATTGCCTGATGACATCCCCCCTTCTATGTTGGGACTGCAGGGCCTGGCACACTTCAGAATAATTTTGGTAGCTCATGTTGACCAGTACTGTGTGTTCCACAGAAAGTATTTGACTCTAGCCACAAAATGAAGGAAATTAGAAGGGGGTGGAGGATTTCGGCAGGGGGGAGGGGGGGGTGGTCTTCGGCACAACACCGGCAATGATTTTGGTTAATTCATTTTGGCCCGCTACCATACCGCCAGCGTTGCGCTGCACTACAAGTCACAGCAAGCACTGCCAACCTGCTGCACACCAATGGGCATTGCGTTGCCACACACACCCCTCTTCCCAGACACACATGAGCCAGCCAGAGCACTAACCGATTCTTCTATCAGACCAAATGTTTAAACGTGTTGTAGGCTAAATGTCCATGACGAGGTGCCAGAACAATTTCATATTGGTTGTCGAAACTTTGAAAGATAAAGGATTCACATGGGAGTTTAAATTACTACTAAAGGACAATAGGACACAAGCGAGTATAAATTAAACAGTTGAGTCATATACTTTATGAAATTAAAGCCTGATTCGCTCGCATCGGTGAATTCAACTTCAATTGCCCTGCTTTCGTGTGTCCCTGTTTATAGCACGTAGCGGAGGTAAGGTGTATAGACACTTGCCACAGTCCTAGCTAGGCTATTAAAATGTTGCCGTCTGGCTTCAGTTTTTTATAACTTGAAAATGAATAAGCAAAGATCTAAACCTGCAGATGAGAAACATGTTACAGCCACATTTGTGCAGTAGCCTCGGCTGGCTACTCAACTACAAGATATTGAGTGCACCATACAGCAATTTTGCATTCATTTATTTAGCAAGCTAAAAATACGTAGTGGGTGTGTGACCAACTTTTCCCCCCTCGTATTGTTTTTCGGTGACTACAGGAAGGGATGCAGGTGTCAATTGGGTTAGTAGTAAGACATATGAATCACTTTGCTAGCTACAGTAGCTATGCTGACCCTGAACGACTTATCCAGTTAGCAGTGATCAATCAAATGTATTAGCGTCGATCAAATGGGAGAGCTGGCACGTTCCCATTCAGTTGTCAAACCGTGGGACAATTTGCATGCATTGCCAGGGAAGCTGCAGAAGGACGGGGAAGGTTAATGCCAGGACTATGTTTTTGGCTACAAGGTCCAAGCTGCTTGATGAGGACTCCATGAGAGTGCTAGCTACTGCATTCATTCTATGCCATTTTGACTACGCTAGTACTTCCTGGTTTGGGGGTTTATCTTAGCTGAAGCTCCAGATACAGGAGTTGCTTTCAGGAACTCAACTGGCTGCTTGTTGAGGCTTGGGTGTCCCAGATTAGACTGGGTTTGGTTTACAGAATTATTTATGGTTCTGCGCCCAGATATCTGATTACTTCCCCATGTTAGGGATGCACACAATCACAGCACCAGATCAGGTGTTGCTAATGTGCGCTTATACAGGTTCAGGAGTAATGCTGGGAAAGGTACTGTCTTGTATACTGGAGCCTCGGAGTGCAATGAGTTGCCTCTGCCCATAAATGTCCTCTCTGGGCAGCTTTAAAAATAAAGTAAATAAATTGTTCTGTTCTGAGGGAGAGAGCCTACCTTTTCATTATTGTTTGACCAATAGGACTGTGAAGTTCCCAAATGTAAGAGGACTTGTGATATTTGAAGAAATCCATTAAGTGGCTTTTGGCGAATGTGTTCTAATCTAAAGTCACGCTGTTGCTACTGCCTGTAAACACAGTCCAGTTTAATGTGAATGATGGCAGGACCGTGTGGCGAAAGCTTATTTGCATATAGGCCTACTGTGGCTCGGATTGGCTATGGCCTACTAGTTTGCATAGACTCCGGTCCTGGACAAGACGGATGTTTTTATTTACTGCAGTGTCTATTAATTGTCCAACCGCAGGGCTGCTTTCACTCTATTGCTATGGAATTTTCACAAATGCCTTGCTCTGTCATTCCCAAACATTCTATGAATTTATGAAAATGTGAAAATGACGACTTGCTCACTTGTCAGAATGTTAACCAAGTATATGATCAGATTTTAGTACGATTTCATGTTGCTAAAACGTCAGTTCCACTTTAAATTATTCTTCAACTTGAACAATTGACTCCTGTTGTCTTTCTCTTGCTCTGCCTCTCCTCTCTATCAACAGTACCGAGGAGATTCCACTGAAGATTCTGGCTCACAACAACTTTGTGGGCCGACTGATCGGGAAGGAAGGACGGAACCTAAAAAAAATTGAAGTGGACACAGAGACCAAGATCACCATCTCCCCGTAAGATGACCACACACGTCCCAAAATCAGAATTTCTAGTTTCTGACTACTGAAATAATGGCGAATTTTAGCATTTAAATCTTGGTGCGGCAAACTCGACCAACTTTGGTTGTTGATGCATGCAAGGGAATCCACAACACTAAACAATCCATTCATTGCACTATGACATGACAAACGGTGCCCACAAACTGTTAGGGTCTACATAAAGCTGTCCCAACAGCAGAGCTTTCTTTTCAGCACCATGGAGTGAATCCTTAACATCACTACACTTGGGTATCAGTGGAGCCTTGTCTGGCAGCAAAGCAGTTCATTCAGCCTCATTTAATGCCTTTTTTAAATAACCATAGCTGATATGGCAGACTTGCTTAAATAATTATGGTTTCTGCTGACTCCTTGTGGAGTTATGTAACTCCATAAAACTGTGCTCCTTTAATAACGAATGCTGACATGAGTTGACTTTTGAACCATACACAATCATTACATTTGTGTTCAGTAAATTCATGATGAATATTCTTATCATTAACACTAAGTAGGCTATAAGCAAGTGCAAGCAAGATGTGAAGAGGGAGATCTTCCTTCAGCACTTTCAAAATGGACACAGAAATTCAAGTGTTCGTTCAGATAAGGCCTCTGTCTTGCTGAATTGAACTTTAATTCACTAGAGGTGGTTAGCTTACTGTTTTGTATTTTATTAGGCCTATGTGGTCAAAAGGACAATACAATCACAAGGATCCACTTTTATAGACAGCGGATTGTACAAACCAAATAACCCTCGCAATATCAACTGGAATTACATGGGTCTATTACTGAACTCACTGGCAAACATGGTTACAGGCCCAACAACATTATAGTATTCCCCCCTCATTTGGTAAAGCACATGAGCTTTTTATAATACACAAAGAAATGTATAATTCCAACATTGACAAAAATAAATGAGATACTAATGAGACCTATATAACAATTGTGATGGACAAAGTATGGCATTAGAGAACGATGAGTGGATAAGAGGAAAGTTGTAATTTTGATGACACTATGGGCAAGCTAAGGACAACAATAGGCCTATTCCTATTTGTTCAGCACTTTTTGAAATGGACAGCGACATAATTGAGAACATGGGGTGTTCTTACAATATTCTCCCTGTACACAGTCAGAAAATAATAAATACTGGGGGTATGTTAGTAGACAAAGCTTTTACAATTGTAAACTAAGGCATTTCTGTAAAACTGGCCAGGGCTATATGTGCACCACCAAGTCAAAACCGTGTAGGCAAGTTCTGAGGGAGAGGGACCAAATTCTTAGGGTGAGACGCATGGGCAACTAACAGCTTACTACACACCATTCTTAGTATTACTTTCTTAGCTACAGTATACGTATCTCCCTGGCATTGTCATTTATGCGACAACTTTTTGCACTCACCGTTGTGCTGTGCGCAGCAGTCCGTGTGTGTGGGGGGGGTTGAATCATGATTTCAGTGTTCTTCAGGTTGGTAAGTCGGACCTCTAGAAAGAGACCTGAGTTCCGACTTGGAATTCTGTGTTCGATGACCGTTCAAAATGTACCCCCCCCCCCCACAAGAGTTCCCAGTTGTCTTGAACGCACCGAAGTCTGAGATTTCTGAGTTCCCAGTTTTGAACACGGCAGAAGTCTATCTGGATTGACAGCATGGCTAATATATTCAACCTTTTCTGGCCCATGGTGTTGCATGTGAATGTTTTGAACATTTTTTTAAAATCCTTAGACATAGCAGGCAAGGGAAGCAAAATAGTGATTGGTTTGTGACGCTGGCAGTTAGCCACTGATTCCTTCCAAACCATTCATTGTTGAATTTGTGCTTTCTGACTTGCTGTGTAATGTTTATGGCCAATGAGCACCGATTTTATTACTTCTTTTCATATGACAAGGATTCATGATGATGACTGCTTGGCTAGCTAAGTTCTTGGATAGCCACATCTAATACAGTCTAGGGCTGCACCCAAGGGGGCTTGAATTGCCTTGATTCTGTAGATTCTGCGGCGACGTAGTATCCCCATGAGTCACACAACACTGAGCAAATCACAGAACAACGAGAGAACATTACCAACTCCTACGCACTGTATTTTCGGCGGCTGCCCCTCCACCACAGAAAGCATTGAGCTAGGCATTTTGGAGCTGCCTTAAGAGACCATGTTTGTATGCAGATTTATTAACTCAAAGATCATTTTTTTGTTTTATTTTTTACATTGTTTGCAAACTATGACACTGTGATCCACCTGCCCTGAATGACAGGTCGCCATTGTACACCCTTAACTGATGCACACAAGCCATTGTCATCACGTTATCACAATGACTGGATGCCACACACGTACATTTTAGTCTTGTCAAATTCACCTCTAAAATAATCCCACTAACACACCAATTACAAAATCCTCATTTCTCTAAAGTATAACGAACACAAGGTCAGTCTCCCATCACAATACACACACACCCACTAGAGATCAAGGTGGTAATGGATGTCCTTCTCCTTCAGTCTCCAGGACCTGACCCTGTACAACCCTGAGAGGACCATCACAGTGAAGGGTTCCATCGAGGCGTGCTCCCGCGCCGAGGAGGAAGTCATGAAGAAGGTCAGGGAGTCGTATGAGAACGACGTGGCCGCTATGAATGTAGGTCCTTGTTCTCACACGCTGGGCACGGCACGCTGTGTTGGTGGAACCAAAGAATTCAGAGTAGTATCCCTACAGTGTTCTACTTTTGTGCACTATATCGGGTGCCATTTGGAACGCAACCTGGGAGATTTTTTTCTTATCACTGAAATGACCGTGAAGGTATAGAAACGTGATGTTTAACTACCTGCGTGTGCCGTCCCTCAGCCTTTAATTGTATTCGAGTGGTTTCCCTGAGATCGGTTTTTGTTCTAGTTCCTTTTGTCTGGTAGTAAATCTCTCTTCCTCTGTCCATCTCTCTCTTTGTCTGTCCCCAGCTCCAGTCTAACCTGATTCCAGGACTCAACCTGAATGCTTTGGGTTTGTTCCCTGGTGGTGCTCCAGGTATGTGCCCCTCCATGGGACACAACGCCCCACCTCCCGGTGCCCAGGGTGGCTACTCCTCATTCGGGGTGAGTGTCTGGACCTTTCCCCACTCCGCCTACCTCCCTGGGTCTACTCCACAGCGCCTCTTGGTGATGCTTAAAGATGGCCCCCTCCTTACTGAACATTTCTGCAAGAAGAAACCTAAAACACACCAACCTCTGACTGAAGCCATTTTGGATCTTTCAGTGACCCTGTCTGTGTTCCTCTCTCCTTAGTGCAGCCATTTTGGGGGCACGACAGTGACTTGGTTTTGTGTTGTTCTCTCCTATAGAGCAGTTTCTTCGGGGGTGAAGGGCCATTTTGGGCGTCTGTGCTGTCGGCGAGCAGCCAGCCCGTCTCTGTAAGTCTCCCTTCCCACAGTGCTTTGCACGGCTTCTGGCTGCTCGCTGCCGGATAGGGTAACGAGGTAGGGCTCGCAGTAACATTTGACCTCTAGGGAGGGCACAACACGTTCATTACTCTGAAACCTGCTGGGAAGGGGCCCCTAGTCCCAGAGGGCCCCAGTGTCTGCTGGGTTTAGTTGGGCCCTCTGACAAAAGAGCAGCTATTGAACACCTTTGCGTGTTTAGAAGGTTACAAATGGGCGCAAATGTTTTCAAGCGGACACCGGTCTATTGAACAGTTTAATCTGGAACCGCCTCCTTGAAAACGTTTGTTCCCATCTGGAGGCTTCTGAATGTGTCCCAGGATTTGGATGACTGAAGTGTAAGGATTTGATGACATCCTCTTAAAAGAAGGATGACATCCTCTTGTGATTCTAGATTAAAACCAGCAGTTCCAGCAGCTCTGTCCCACATGTCACCTTATTCCCTATATAGTGCACTACTTTCAACCAGAGCCACTAAATGTATAATATTAATACCTCCTGCCCCCTCATCTAAAAGATCTCACCCACTTTTCTCTAACACCAGCCATGTGCAGTGAGCGGTCACAGTTTGCTACATGTTTTCTTCAATACAATCTGTTCTACAGTGTCTGTGGAAGCGCTGAGGAGTGACAGAGCAGAGCCAACCATTCTCTGACTTCCATCTGAAAAGGATTATCAGAGTGGTGCATCCATATACTGTGTGGATTAGTTAATGTGCTCAGTTGCTGCAGAGAAACGGAGAACCGTCTGGGAATGCTGTGTTCACCTGAACTAGGCACTGGATGCTACAGATTTGCGCATCTTTCTAGAGGCGGGGTGGTTCTCTTATGCCCTGGGTGCGTCCCAATAATCTGTCATTCCTACTGAACTCGATCAGTACTTCCCACAAATATAAAAGCATTGGATTGGGATTGTCATGGGCAGGAGGGAATTTCCATATCAGTCTTATTCTTTCTAATCCATAACAGGAAGTGAACAAGTTCTCATTTGGTGAGAAAGGAGAGATAATTGGGACACACTCAACATTGGAAGTTGCGATTTGTTTAGTTGTGTTCAACCTCTTTATTAGTGTATGTTCAGTTCTTTCATGGTTATGCAGTGCTATTGTGATTATATATGCTACTGAGGGGATTTGAATTGGCCTAGATTTGACTGGTAAATATGAGGTACAACTTTGTTAATAAAGCACTTTCCATCAGCTTTGCTTCCAGTCTCCCTGGTTGTGTCCCAAATGGCACCCTATTCCCTGTATAGTGCACTACTTTTGACCAGGACTTAGGGCTATAGTCAAAAGTAGTGCACTAAATAAGTAATAGGGTTCCATTTGGGATGCGAACCCCTGTGGATCCTTCTTCCTGTGTCGCTGCATCTGTTGCTTGGTCACTATCATTTGGGCTGCTATCGCGGTTTGCCAGGCCTGATTGTGGTCTCCTTGCGGTCAGAATTGCTCTGTTGTGGTCTCACTGGGATCTCATTACTGTCTTGTGTCCTCTACTGTTCCACAGAGCCAGGGGCAGCCGGAGTCGGAGACAGTCCATCTGTTCATCCCGGCGCTGGCGGTCGGAGCAATCATCGGAAAACAGGGTCAACACATCAAGCAGCTGTCGCGCTATGCCGGAGCCTCCATCAAGGTGAGGGACTTAACTCACAGGAGGGTTTGAGCTGCGACTCAATAACTTAAAGTAGCTTCTCGTCTTATTTGTTTTCCTTCACCCATCCCCCCCACCTCTCCATTTCAGATTAGTGCAGATGAAGTCAGTGTCGTAGATGCAAACCAGGTATTTTATTTTTGCTTCAAACATTCAGATGAATTTGGTTGTCTTGTTGCTTATACCCATCAATCATCTCAGAAGTGCAAGTTGGGTTAGGGTTCAGATTGGGATTGGGTGGCGCCTCCTTCAGGCTGTTGTGATGCGTCCCTGATGGGGTAAAGCAGTGGGCAGTAATTAGAGCAAGTAAAATGTGTGTGCAAATGTGTTAACACGTGTCCTTTTCCTCCCGTCAGGTAGCCCCTCCAGAAGGTATGGACACCAAGCAGAGGATGGTGATCATTGCTGGACCACCAGAGGCCCAGTTCAAGGTAGGAGCCCTAAAGACCGTGCTCTCCAGCCATGCTATTTCTGTCCAATGCCCACCACCGCAGCCGAGAATTTTTTTTGACCTTTTTCCCAAAAACACGGTAGTCTATACAATTGAAAATTAGCTAGCTGGCTAATTCTGGTACAGTTACAGAAATGTTGATTGATGTCCATCGTCCCTGTCAAGTAAATGACCTCAAATAAAGCAGATATTTAGAGTTCGATAAAGATGCTTCTGCAGCTTCAATCAAGGGTTGTGTCATTTCCTCTGACTCCAGTGTGGGATGTTTGCTCTGTTCCAGGCTCAGGGTCGTATCTTTGGGAAGCTAAAGGAGGAGAACTTCTTTGGCCCGAAGGAGGAGGTAAAGCTAGAGGCTCACATCAAGGTCCCCTCTTTTGCCGCTGGACGCGTCATCGGCAAGGGAGGCAAAACGGTACGCAGAGGCCGGTCTGTGTGTGTGATCACTGCCATTTTACTGTTGCAAAATGTAGAAGTTCTGCTGCAGAATAATTGAAAACACCACTTATTACTTTGGCCATAAAAGAAAATACTTATTCATTTGTTCATTTCTCTCTCGCTTGCTCTGTTTCTTGCTTTCCTTCTCTCTCCCTCCCCCCTCAGGTGAATGAGTTGCAGAACTTGACAAGTGCTGAGGTGGTGGTCCCCAGAGACCAGACACCTGACGAGAACGACCAGGTCATTGTCAAAATCACTGGACACTTCTATGCAAGCCAGGTATGTTACACTAATCAAACTTTAAAGTGCATTTAAATTGCAACTCACTTTACAGTAAAACAATAACAAATTAAGTAGATCAAAAACAAGCATGAGGAAATAAAATAAAGGAGCGTAAAACTAATTAAGATGTATGTCTGAAATAATTTCACTACAGTACTAATACTGTTGCCCAATTCCAAATCTACCCCTCTGCACTGCATGTGGTTCTAAAGGGATCAGATGGGAGGAGCAATGATTACAGGATGTTCCTCCACCTCTGTCACTGGGCAAGGTGGTGTCTTCTATCTGACGGAGAGAGAGAATGAGTCCATATTCATCCCAGTCAGCTCTGATTAGTGAGCTAAAAGGCTGGTTCATACTATGGGCACATTATGAATGAAGCTGAGTGTAAGGTTGTGGACTGTTGGGTGAATGGGGGTGTAAAATGTGTACAATGTCTGCTTGTTATGTAAGAATTGTCCACCATACTGCTTCACTTATTTGTAGCATTAATCAATGGCTGCATCTGAAGGGGCACCCTATTCCTTATATAGGGCACTACTTTTGACCAGGACCCTGTGAATATAAGGAATAGGGTGCCATTCTGTAATAAAGGAAATGGGGTGCTATTTCAGTTGCAGCTGTCATTAACCTTGCTGCTTGATGAATTCTTAATTCTACTCATCACCTTAGACGCAATGGATGTGTGCATGTCATTGTCAGATGACATGTCCTGACCTCTGCCCTCTTACCCCTCCCCAGCTGGCCCAGAGGAAGATCCAGGAGATATTGTCCCAGGTGAGACGGCAACAGCAGCCCAAACCCTCACCCCGGGGGGAGGGACCTCCCCGTGGGGAGGGGCCCCCCCTCCCCCGCCCCTCCCGGAAGTAGACGGTGGCCCAGGTGGGGGGCCAGTGACAGAACCGCCCCCGAAGACAGACTAGAGCAGAGACCAGAGGGGAAACACAGGCAGGGACAATGCGCTCATCTCAGGGGTTAAGGGTCACGGGTACCCAACTGTACACCCCCACTCTCGACGACCTTACACACCCACCCCCACTTTCGACGACCACCTTGACCTTACACCCACCCCCCCCTCGATGATCTCCTCGACTGACTCTAGCCCCCCCCCCCCCCTCTCGACGAGCTCCTTGACCGACACTACCCCCCTTCTCAACGATATCCTTGACCAACACTACCCCCCCTCCCCCAGGCCGACACCACAGCGTGGATAAGAGACCATACACCCCCCAACCCATCGCCACACCTGTCTGCATCTCTGTGAGAATGTACTTAAGGGTTCCAACGTTGTCACACACCCTCACCCCCTGCTCACCCTCGCCTCGGTCCTGATTGGTTCCTTATTTGTTTTAATGTTTTATTTTTTTTGGTACACTAGAAAACACAAAGAAGAAATAATAATGAACTCCCTCCTGTCACCTCCCTGGTGTGGTAACACACTCAACCACCTCACATGTTGATGACGGCTGTTAATTTTGACTTTTGTTTTTACCTTTTTATTTTACCTTTTTGTTTTTGCCCTGGATGAAGTGTTTGTTTAGTTGGTTGAAACTTTCTCTCCCGAGTTTTCTTTGGAAAGAAAAAGGCATTGCTCTGAGTCCTTGTAGGATGGAGAAAGGTTAGGGGGAGGGGCTAGGGGTAATACTCTGGTGTTTGATTGGACAGGGGCCCCGGTGGTGGTCTAACAGGGCACCCCTGTCCTGCTATTGATAGTGGCATTTTATAAATTCGGATGCATTTTATAGATATATAAAATATATTTAGAGGCGAGGATAACACTGTCATTAACACTTAAGGGACGTGTTGAATGGTGTTGGCCAGGAAAACCAATTTAATATGCATTGTACTGAACTACCTCAGGATCTCTAGTACCTCAAGAAGATGAAGAGAAAAAGAAAATAATTATATATATGAAAAAAATGTTCCTTTCTTTTTTATTTTGCTTTGTGGTATTTTGTATACTTTATAAAGCTAATAGTTATTGAACATTTTTATTTTTTTAAGAAAATTTAAAATTTGGTCAGCTGCCAACTGACCTTGCCTTCAACTCTAGCGCTCTCCGGCGGCGGCAACGTGTACAATGTGTCTATCGACGGTGGCCCTGTTCATAAAGTCTCTGTACATAGAGCCCAGGGCAGAGTTGGCACCAAACTGTTGGCTGCTGACGGGAGTATCGAGAGAAGAAATTGCCTCAGTTTTCCTGAGGTGTATCCACCATCTAATGAAAACTACAAACAACGAATATATTCGAGTAATGCTGAATAATGCCAACCGTTCATACTGCAGCAATGCCGTTTAGTTTTGGGATTCTGACATTCTTATTGTTGACGGTACGTTACATTTTTCACACAATGATTTTTCCTTTTGCCTTCCTGGAAGTGCAATGGGTAGCACACAAATGAAGGGGCCTGAACACTGAGTTCTCTCTGTAGCCGCCATAGAAATGGACATGTTAGAGCAGCACTGTCTGTTCTCGGTTGTATTTCTGTTACCTGCTTTATTACATCATCCTAGTCTCAAATGGCACCCAATTTCCCTTATAGTGCTCCAAGTTGTACACTACATGGGAAATAGGGTGCCATTTGGAAGTCATCCCAGCTTTGTGACAGGCTGAAGTGCAGTCCACAGCCTGACTAGGGTTTTTTCATAGAGGGAGCTTGGCCATGTGCGGTGGCCCCAGTAGCCGCAGTCGGTCTACATTAGTGTCATTCACTGCATGGTGAAAGTAAGGGGAGTCACACTGATGGATGCTTATTTTGCTATAGAAACTACGTTAACTAAAGGTTGCGTTTGTTTAACCAGCAGCTGTAATCTTGATTGAAGTGAGAGAAGTTTCAATTGTTATTCATCACAAAAATCCAAGATGCACACAAGAAAATGTACTAAATTTACCTTGATTGGGATGGGAAATATTAGTTAAAAAAACAAACGATAATGAAATACTATACCAAGTTTATCCCTTTTTTTTCATGCAGAATGTAAATATGTTTTGATTGTGGTAAAAGTGCTCGTGTGTATCCATGCTTCCACAGTAGAACGCTGTCTACCTCAGCTGAGGGGGGTTTGTGGTGGCACGCGCCCTCACCCCGCCTAGCGCCCACGCGCTCGCTGCGATACCTCAGTCCCCCCAGGAACACTTCTCTGCATGGGCTCGTGCGTGCTCACACGGTTCAACCTCGCGCTGATGTCCACGAGGGGCACAAGTGACGATTATTATTCCCCCTCCCTTTCTCCACCCGTTTTTTTTTTATCTACCTCTTTAGATACATTTGAATTAGAGGCAAACTTCTATTTGTTAGATTTAGGGTTATTCTCCCACTGTCTCCCTTCTGATTTCCCAGATATTAATGAAAATAAATAAATCATGTACTCTTTAGAATTTGAACGATTAATGGAAAAGTTATCAGATATTTCCTTTGCCAGTGTTTATATATATATTTATATATATATAATACTCTTCTAGCTTAATTGATTGTAAATCCTCAAGATTTTGCTTTTCTTTCTGCTTTTCTTTTTGATGGTGTGGCTTCCATGTAATTGAACTTTCTTGCCTGGGTTTTTCGTGAAAAAAAGGTCAAATTCACCGGTTTGAAGTTTTTGGATTCAATGACTGGACGATAAGTAACAAACAAATGTTTAAAAAAAGGACCTGCCTTTGTTTCTGGTTTGAGACTAAAAATAAATACTAAGCCAGTCTTCTTTCTTACCTTTTTATGTCTTTACGGATGCTACATTGGCCTGCTGATTTGATAACGATTTGTTCGGTTAGCATTTCCTGGATGTGTAATGTGGAAAATCATGTTTGTGTGGGAAAGAGGGACTGGGTTTGGGTGTCAGTTTTTGGAAAAGTGTTCTGGTTTAAGCATGATACCCCCCCTCCCTGCGACCATGCTTCTGCCCCTTCACCCCCTCACAGCTCAACTTGTCAAATGCCTCTGAATAAATCAAAAAAATGAAATTGGCTCCCACGTCTTTCACTCGTCTATTTCTCATGTTTTTTCAATCTACTGTAAGATGCCATAAAATATAACTTAACATTTGTTAAAGGGGAAGTTCAGGATTCTACAACTTTGTGCTATTTGGTTCCTCAGCCTGAAAGCACACTATATATACAAAAGTTAAATGAGTGGATTCGGCTATTTCGGCCACACCAAACTTGTCAGAATAGCCCATACTGAAGAGCTCAGTGACTTTCAACATGGCACCGTCATAGGATGCCACCTTTCCAACAAGTCAGTTATTCACACTTCTGCCCTGCTAGAGCTGACCCGGTCAGCTGTAAGTGCCGTTATTGTAAAGTGGAAACCTCTAGGAGCAACAACGGCTCAGCTGCGAAGTGGTAGTCCACACAAGCTCAAATTCTGTCTTCTGCTGCAAAATTCACTACAGCGTTCCAAACTGCCTTTGTGAAGCAGTAGAAAAGCCTTCTCTGGAGTGATGAATCACATTTCACCATCTCAGTCTGACGGACGAATCTGGGTTTGGTGGATGCCTGGAGTAAGCAGCATGACAACGCCCCTGTGAACAAAGCGAGGTCCATACAAAAAAATTGTTGAGTTCGGAGTGGAAGAACTTGACTAGTCTGCACAGAGCCCTGACCTCAATCCCATCGAACACCTTTGGGATGAATTGGAATGCTGACTGAGCCAGGCCTAATCGCCCAACATCAGTCATCGACCTCATTAATGCGCTTGTTGCTGGATTTGTAGCTCCTTTTTCCCCCCTGAAAGTGTACGTAGCGAAAAGGGTGCCATTTGGGAAGCAACCATAGTGTGTCTCTTAAACATCAGCCGGTCCTTCCTCAGAGGGACACGAGAGAATGTATCGCTTAACGGAATCATGTCTGAATGTTTCTCATTAACCCTTACCAGTGGCTCTGCCCCACCTGTTTAACAAATAAATAAAAGTTAGCCTGTTTTGCATGTTATTTTGCCATTAATACATGTCACATCAGTTTGCAAACAATGTAAAAAAACAATTATCGAGTTAATGAAGCGGCATACATCTTTTTTTGCTTTAAGGCAGCTCCAAAATGCAGGTGTTTCAGCCTAGCTCAGTGCTTTCTGTGGTGGGGCAGCCAGTGGAAAATACGGAGGGTAGGGGTTAATGTGCTCTAGTTGCGCCCGTGATTGGCGCAGTGTTCTGTCACTCATGGGGACAATGCATTGCTGCAAAATCTATGGGGAGAGCTTGAAAATGCAAGCCCCTTGGGGGCTGCAATAGATTTACATTAAAGTGCCCATCCAAGAAGGCTCAAGGTCATAGGTCACAGATAAAATGATGTCAAATCACGTTATATCTACCGTAGCTTTGATTGAACTGATGTCAACATCATACTTTCAAAATCTTAGGGTTAGCTAGCAGTCATCACGAATCAAGTCGACAATCTACTGGCAAATCCTTGTCATATGAAGAGAAATTATAGATAAAACGTATCGGTGGTCATTGGACATAAACATTACACAAGTGGAAAATCGCAAATTCAACCATGAGTGGTTTGGAAGGAATTGGTGTCGAAGTGCAAGCTTTGCAAAGCAATCACTAGACTGCTATTCAGTGGAGTGGGTGTGTGAAGTCTGGGTTTAAGGGTCTCTTTTCCAAGATTAAAAGGATAAACATTGAATCCAGCATTACTTCTGCCACGTTCAAAACAACTGGAAACTCAGAACGGAGAAATATTTTTAAAAACGAGCTCCAACTGGGAAAATACGTTTCAAATGATATTCCAATTCGGGAACTCTGACCTCTTTTTAGAGCTCCGACCTGAAGATTACTGACCTTTTCTGAGTTCCCAGTTGTCTTGAAAGCACCATAAATCCAGAGAATGCCAGACTTTGATGATGAAGTTTGATGACAAAATTTGCCCATGAAGGATGGCCGCACCACCTTCCTGTTCAAGTGAGCACAACAAGGTGAGTCCAAAAATGTCTTGTATTCTGCTGCATAAATTACGTAATATAACAGGAAGATATGTTTACTGTAGCTAAGAAAGTAATACTAAGTGTATGTTTTGTAGTAAGTTGTTAGTAGCCCATGTGCCTCACCCTAATAATTTGGTCCCATAACTTAGCCTATTGTTCTGACTTGGTGGTGCACATTTAGCCTATAAAGCCTGTTTTAGAGAAATGTCATTGAATATTGTAAGAGCTTTCATGCCCCCTTCATTTATCCTATGGTTCTGACTTGGTGTACAGGGAGAATACTGTAAGAACGGCTCATGTTCTGAATTCTCTCACTGTACATTTCAAAAGTGCTGGAGAAATAGTTATATTGACTACGTCCGTCCGAGCTCGCTCATTAATGTCTTAATCGAAATTACGGAATGCCATAGTTTCCACATCTCAATTGTCAGTAGAAACCATATTTGTTTAAGCTAGTCAGCCATATAAGCTATGTTTTTTTTAAAGACAGTAAATCAGGCTGAATGAACTGTTTCCCTGCCAAACAAGGCTCCGCAGATAGCCAGGTGTAGCAGCGGTAAGGTGTTGGAACTGCAATTGGGACAGCTTTATGTAGGTCCTAACAGTTTGTGGGCACCGTTTGTCACCATTATGGTGCAATGAATGTATTGTTTAGTGTAGTGGCTTTGCTGGCATGCATAAAAAAAAGTTTTGGGAGTATGCCCCACCAAGAGTTACATGCTAAAATCACCACTGACCCTTACCCCTTCACAGACAAGATCCCCGTGGCAGTGAATATTTCCCAGAAGGCAGCAGCCAACCTGTCGGAAAGTGTGTTTGTGCATGGCGAGGACATGGTGTTCACGACCCCAGTAAATACCTGAAGACTGCCAATGCTGTCGACTACATCTGGGACTTCAAGGAAGGCAACCAGCTGGTCACCCATAGCAACGTGGCCACGCATGCCTACAGCGCGGGCGGCGAAGTTAACGTGAAGCTGACGGTGGAGGTGGCGATCAAGATCACGTGCCCCCCGCCAACACCGATGAGTGTTACTTCGCCACAAACTACAGGTACACACTCGAGTCACACACTTCACTTCAGAGGATACTACAGGTACACATCTAGAAGAAGGTATGTACATAGTACACACAATAATGAGCTTCATCTGCACCATACTACTGCCACACATGCCTGGAATAAGGTATGCAGTTGAGGGAATGGGGCATGTTTTTTGGACGCAACCTCGTGTCCATCTTTGGAGCGTTGTATCATACCTGGTGTCCACATACCTTTGGTCATGGAGCATGATGAACTGGAATCTATAGTTCGGTTCTCTAAAGCCAGTACAAACTTCAGTTAACTTTAGCCCCAGTGCAACTGTGTTCGGTGGTCAGTTACTGCAACAGTGTAGTAGTGTCATAAGTCCAACTTTAAATTATATTTAAATCTGGTTACTTGTTTCATCACTTGTAACCCCCCCCCCCTTCTCCCAAGACCCATGCAGATCGGTAGGCTACATACATTACCAGTATATTCACAAACTGAGTGGTTAGTTCACAATCTTTATTTAAATCTTTCCAGAACCAAATTACATTTTTAGATTGGTTTGAAACGATGGCTTTTATAGTAACTAAATAACTTAAATTCAGTACATTCGTGCAATAAATGTAAATGACATGCAAATTAGAGAATGGGCAGTGGGATGTACAGTTAAACACTGATAAATCTAATATTTGAAAATGTTCTAAAAGTAACACATTGTTAGGCTTGTGAAAGACTGCAAATATATTTATTACTTTTTATTTACAAAATCATTAGCTCCGATTATCCGTCAAAGCAGTTTCATTTGGCCCAGTTCCATTTTAGTTCCTAGCCCCATTTCCCTTTGGAGTTCACAGATCTGAAAAGACTAGGGGAAGAAGCTATGGATTGAAATGGGAAAGGGCCTTACTATCACGCTCACTCCAGGGGTGTATTCATTACAGAAACTGTTTACAATTTAAGAACCAAATGGAAGCAAACAGAGCAAAACGAGTGTCTATTGGACAAATTCAGTTAGGTCCCGCCCCGTTTCGTTCTGTTTAAGAAACGTTTTACAACAATCGGTGGAATGAATACACCCCAGCACTGCCTTAAACACTGCCGCTCCAACTTCAAAACACAGCTTTATTGCAAACTTCTCTTAATTCTTGCCATTTGCCACATACTTGTGCTTTTCTACTACAAAGTGAACTAAACAGAAAAGATATTCATATTTTCATATTTTTCAGCACAGGTGAAATGTACCTCTTGCCATCTTACCTATTAACAGTGTTACTTTGACACACTAAAATGTGAAGAAGTTCTCTTGTTTATTGGTATATATATCATCTTTGTGATGCATTTATAAATGTGTGAAAATGTATAATTTGTTACTAAAGAACCTCTAAGAAAAAACGCTAGTGCTTGTTCAGGATTATATAACGTTACAGAACATTCAGATAGAAATGTATGGTGTAGAACAGACACTCAATATCCTAACTGACAGACGAGTGTAAGTTCTATTCATTTTATTTCGCTCTGTTTCCCTTCTGTAGTACCAACGGTGGGTCTACACGGGGCGTCTGTCCATCAGCAGGCGACTCCTCTCCTCAATGGTGGGGAATATGATCTCCCTCAGCCGGCCCCTACGACCCCCGATCTCAACATGGACACTGGCATCCTCCACCAGGGACCTCGTCACAGGTCTGTAGACCTTATAGCGCCTAGGGGAGAAAGGGAGGGAAAGAGGAGGACAGAGAAATGGCATAGAGAGGGAGGAGAGAGATCATGAGTAAGGGAAGCTTGGTGATAGACGTGAGTGTGTGGAACACTGTGACTTGACTTACTTGTAGACTATGAAGGCGATGAAGGCAAAGATGGCTACCAGGATAGCACTGGAGGAGAGTACAACCTCTGCAGCATGGGGAGCTTTAGACACTACAAAAGAGAGGGTGGTAAGAAAAAAATAGGGAAATGGACAGATTGATAGAGAGTTGGATCGAGGAGAGGAAGGGAAAGAAGTAGAATGGAGTGCAAAGAAGAGATGTAGGTATGAGACCAGGAGAGAAGGAAAGTACTTCAGTATCAGGTGCAAACTTAGCACAAGCACTATTAAACAAAACCTAGACAGTCTCCTTGTGCCCCAAAGGAGACTGTTTTACCTATTTTTATCATGGAGAGAGAAATCCTGACAAAGGAGGATATAGCCAATCCTATAAGGAGGAGCTCTACCACACTCTCATACAGGATATTCATCCAAACCACTTGAGGTCAGTACAGGGAGTATGTGCACTCTGGCGTATATATATTCTCAGTAAGGAAGCAAGAGCAGCGTTTTTGTTCAGAGGAATAACAGTCAGAGGTAAACATGTTTTGTTCAAAGAGAATAATCCGTTCAGTTTGAAGTCGCACATGTCTGACCAGAACTCCATTCAGGTTAACATTAAAGAACTACCTGAATCAGCAGACGATAGTGTTGTGACTGAGTTTCTGGCTAAAGCTGGATGTAAAGGTGATGTGGAGAGTGATGAGGCGCATGATAAGATACAACGGTCAATTTACAAACTGCTCCACTGGAGATCGTTTTGTATATGTTGAAGCAACACCCATCATTCCTATAACACAGTCTGTAAGGATGGGCCCTCACTAAATATTTTATGATGAACAAGGTCCTGTGCGTAGACAATCCCACACTAGAGTGGGTCAGGAGATGGTAGAGTACAGTCCTACTACACTGGACAACATCAGGTGCATAGAGGAAACTTTCTCACACTATGTGCAGGACAACAATCCTGTCCCTATGAGTAGGGCAGACGTATCACATATCTCAGCTGAAATGACTGAACGTGAGACTGAGGTTGAAGAAGATAATTCTTCGGCTCCCAAGAACAAAGACGGAGTGAATGAAACATTGGAGTTGGTACCTGGTGAGCCAGAGTCTGCAACAGTGACCTCTCATTCCAAGAAAAAGAATAAGAGGAAAAATGCTCAAAATGAAGCTGGGAAAGTAGCTACTGAGACCAGTGACAATCATAACCCAATAGAAAACTCTGAGGTTAATAAGGACCCCGAAGGCGGTGCAACTCTCTGGGGAATACAAAAGTAGGCGGCCAAACATCAATGCTGGCCTTCATTCAAACAAACCAGAATCAACATACACCAAAGCGGCCCAGGGTACCAAGCTCCCCATCAGAGTCTGGAGTTAGGTCACCTGCAGAAAAAAAGGCTGATATGGAGGATGTAATTCTGGGAGAAGTGGAGAAAAGTCCCCCTAATTAGCCGTCCAGAACAAAATCATTGATGAAGGATTGAAATTATCTATATTTGAGTAACCTATATTATCTGGGTCAGAGAAGGACATTCTGTGTATGTGAACATAACTTCTGTCGCTAACATGGCTTTTCAAGAGAATGAGAAATCTGCTGATAATTTAATTTTAATGCCAACTCTTGATACATGTCCCAAACAAAACCCGCCTTCGAGTCAGATGCTCAGTTCCCTTAAACAGGTATTAGAAAACCTTGTACCGTGAAACTTTGTCAAAGCGTTAATCAGGCTAAAATGCTCTGGGACCCTCGTTCCAAGCCTAGAGGAATATTGGGAGGTCATCTGAATATTCGTAGCATCATTTCTAAGAGTGAACAGGTAGAACATTTATTGAACGACTCTAATCTAGATTTTTCCTGTTTCTCTGAGACATGGCTGAAAAAATCTTCTATTTCTGCCTTTAATGTCCTTGGATATTCCATATTCAGGAGGGAGAGGGCATAGGGGGTGGATTGCTTATGTACATGAAAGATAACTTTAAGCCTCCCGGGTGGCGCAGTGGTCTAAGGCACTGCATCGCAGTGCTAGCTGTGCCACCAGAGATTCTGGGTTCGAGCCCAGGCTCTGTCGCAGCCGGCCGCGACCGGGAGGTCCATGGGGCGACGCACAATTGGCCTAGCATCATCCAGCGATGTCTCCGCACACTAGCGACTCCCGTGGCGGCCCGGGCGCAGTGCGCGCTGACCAGGTCGCCAGGTGCACTGTGTTTCCTCTGACACTCCCTATAATTCTCGGACCGACTCTTTTCTCTGTATATATCAACGACGTTGCTCTTGCTGCGGGTGATTCCCTGATCCACCTCTACGCAGACGACACCCTTCTGTATACATCTGGCCCTTCTTTGGACACTGTGTTAACAACCTCCAAACGAATATCAATGCCATACAAGACTCCAACGCTCATCTATCACTCCAGTGTTAATTTGCTAACTGTAATTACTTCGCTACTATGGCCTATTTATTGCCTTCTCACGCCATTTGCACTCACTGTATATAGACTTTCTTTTTTTCCCTATTGTGTTATTGACTGTACGCTTGTTTATTCCATGTGTAACTCTGTGTTGTTGTTTGTGTCGCACTGCTTTTCTTTATCTTGGCCAGGTTGCAGTTGTAAATGAGAACTTGTTCTCAACTAGCTTACCTGTTTAAATAAAAGGTGAAATAAGAAATACATGTAAAAAATATTAATGTGCAACAGTACGATAAAGAAATCCAGAAACGTGAGCAGAGTAACTACGATGCAGCTATAAGTCAAATTGACTGGTCTGATCTGTTAAGCAATGAAGACCCAGAGTCTGGATACAGAACATTTCTGTCAGCTATTAACAAACTGGATACCTCTTTTACTAGGAAGTTTCAACGTAAGCCAAGACGGAAAACCTCTCTACCATGGCTCAACGAGGACCTCTGGAGGCAGATGAGAGAATGGGATTTTTCCTTAAAAAAAGCATTGAAGTCTGGTAAGAATGATGACACATATATTTGCATGACTCAGAAATAAGGTGGTTAGGAATATAAAAAAAGCAAAAGCAGAGTTCTTTCTTAGAGTGATCAATGAAGCAAAAGGTAATGGCAAAGTGATTTGGGAAAATTTCAACAAACTAACAGGGAGAGGAGCTGAAAAGTCCAAAAAAACATCCTGAATTAAAGGTTAATGGGATTCTAATTCAAGACTCCAATTTCATATCCACCTTCAACATTTTTTTCGTTAACTGTCAGGGAGCTGGCTTAAAGATTCTCAACCAAGACCACAGTCCTCACTCCCATAGAAAATAATAAACCAATATTCAGAATTCCTGAAATCTCAGCGTCAGCACTGGACAGTATTATTAGCTTCTTCATGAGCTCTAGAACAAAATATGTATTTGGTCTAGACACTGTATTCCTGAAGAGAAACAAATATTCTCTGATTGCCCCTATTGTACATCTAGTTAATCTGTCCATCGAATGTCGGTTCTTCCCCCAATGCTTGGAAGTATGCTGCAGTGATACCTGTGTCATGACGTTGCCATGTTGGTGAGGTTTATGACCTCCATATACCTTTCCCCCGGTTCTCTCTCTACAGTTTGGACTCGTAGAAAGCTCTTTGTTAACATAGAGAGAGTCTGGTAACATCAAAAGGTTGGGGAACGGAACCATATTTCGGTAATCCAACCAGTTGACAATATATGTTGGTACTTAAAGAATATGATGTCAGATCAGTTGTAGTCTGAGACATTATTACTGATGATAGGATGACAAACTGTATCTTGGAAAGTCTACACATCCTAGTTATCAGATTCACCTGGAATTGTTGTGCAATTTAAATGTTTAAATATGAAACTATTTGTGAAAAGATTAAATGTAATTTTAGCTTCTAAATGAGAGAATTGTTTTCATAAGTGAACTATGCTCACTCAGTGGCCCCGCCCAAGTGAACAGACATTGGTTGTGAACTATGAAACACGCCCTTCTCTCCACCACTACAAAAACCCATTGACGAAAGTCAACCTTGTGTTCCTGATAACATCAGGACTGCTGTCCATACGTTTAAAAGGTCTGATATCAACAACAGAACTAAGCCAACCTCAGCGTGAGCTCTGGTTGTGAATGGTTGAACAACTACAACCTAACGAAATTAACATTGTGTTCCCTGTGACGTGAGGACTGATGTCCATACGTTTAGAAGGGCAAATTTCAACGTGGAGGTGAAGATCGACACGCTGGAAGGATGAATTTCGACTATACCAGCCAGAATATAGCATGAGCTCATAGTATGGTAAGTTGGTATGAACTTTGAACTCTTATTCACTAAAGAAGTGATACATCCTAGACGTCGAGTAAACAGCAGCAGCTGTAAACATGGGCTAGGAAAGGACGGACAATCTCTTCTGAAAGACAGGGTACTACAACGTATACGTATCCGTTCTACCACAAGACATTCTTCAAAGGACAAGAGAGATCTCTGCTGGGCAACCCAGCCTTCCATCTACAACCAATCTATCGAAGCGCAGCTCAGAGTAAATATTTCTTGAATTTTCCTTTTCCAAATGGGCGATTATTTAGAATGCATAAGATTCTGTATTTATGATAGCATAGCTTCATAAGGTCCGATAGAGACCCAATCCTTTTGTTCCTCAGTCTTCCCGCGCTTTCATTCAAACCCAACCCCCTTTCTTTGTGTAACCAGCCGTCATATCGGTTCCGTCTGCTGGGGACGTTTTCTTGTATGACACAATTAGTAATCAATGTATGATCCATCCTGTGTATATGTAATTCTGTGATTATTTAGGTATTTAGTAAATAAATAAACCACATTTTGTATTGCTGATTCAACTTGTTAGCCAGGGTTTGTGAAGAATTTTACGACGTCAAATGAGACTGAATAAGGTGACAATTAATAATTGACTGCTATTGCTATAAAAGATTACCTGGTCTTTAAGAGTTTATTCGGAAGACAACAGCTCTATAAACATTCTTCCATGGTGCCCCGACTTCCTACATTTACATGATTAGTTTAATCAGGTAATATTAATTACAGAGAAATTAATTTATAAAATAGCATGTCATATCACTTAATCCGGGCATAGCAAAGACACGACACCTGTTTTAAAATCTGGTGACCCAACACTGGATGAAAACTACCGAACTATAAGCACGCTTCCAGTGCTATCAAAAGTAGCTGAAAGATGGATGGCTGATCATCTGACTGAACACCTCATTCAGGGCAACTCCATACATCAAATGCAATTTGGATTCAGAACTAACCATTCTACCGAAACAGCCAATTGCTATTTTCTGGAGTGAATTAAATCTAAACTGGACATAGGTGGGGATGTCAGTCTTTTTGGAACTTAAAAAGGCCTTTGATACTGTGAATCATGAGGTCCTCCTATCCAAGCTATCCTCCCTTAATGTGTCCACTGAAGTCATTAGTTGGATGTATTCCTGTCTGACAAACAGAAGTCAAAGGGTTCGTCTGGGGGACACTCAGTCGGACTCTCTTTGCTATAACACTGGGGCCCCAGAAGGGTCAATATTATCCCTCCTGTTTACCATCTATAGAAATGATCTCCCACCAGTTGTCTATTTTTTGGAGTGTACAAACAACTGTATCGTCTGCATACATCTGGATGTTAACTAGGCAAGTTACAGAACAAACAGAACTGTATCGTCTACATACATCTGGATGTTAACTAGGCAAGTTACAGAACAAACAGAACTGTATCGTCTACATACATCTGGATGTTAACTAGGCAAGTTACAGAACAAACAGAACTGTATCGTCTACATACATCTGGATGTTAACTAGGCAAGTTACAGAGCAAACAGAACTGTATCGTCTACATACATCTGGATGTTAACTAGGCAAGTTACAGAACAAACAGAACTGTATCGTCTACATACATCTGGATGTATGTGAAGGTGGTTAACACGGTCAAGTTGGATTATCCAACTTTAGGTTTATAAGACTTTTCCTTCCTCTGGAGAACGCCAAACTATATATGCATGCTATGATCTTCTCACATCTGAGATATTGCCTCATATGCTGGTCACAAGCAGGAGCAACTATTCTGAAACCAATTGAATCATTCTACAAACAAACACTTCAGATTTTTGATAACAAACCAAACAGTTACCACCATTGTCATTTACTTAGTCTGGATAGCTTTAAAACCTGTTGAGGATAGAGGGCGCTATTTACACTTTGGGGGAAAATCGTGCCCAATTTAAACGGCCTCGTACTCTATTCTTGCTCGTACAATATGCATATTATTATTACTATTATTACTCTCTAGTTTCTAAAACCGTTTGAATTTTGTCTGTGAGTAAAACAGAACTCATTTGGCAGCACACTTTCTGACCAGGAAGTGGAAAGTCTGAAAATTATGCTCTGTTCAAGGGCCTGCCTATAAATGGGCATGATACGTATGAGTATACATGCACGTCATACACCTTCCCCTAGATGTCAAGAGGAAGTGAGAGAAGAAATGAAGTGTTTATCTTGGTCTGAGGTGGAATATATCCTCTTGGCACGACGAGTCATCCATTTCCTGTTTTCTGGAAAGCGCGAAGGTGGACCTGGAATTGCCTTCTGAAAAGCCGTCGTTATAGGCGACTACTATCTCCGGCTTTGATTTTATTTGATACATGTCACAATATCATCGTAAAGTATGTTTTTTCAATATAGTTTTATTAGATTTTTGAAATTTTTTCGGGACGTTAGGCGTGTTGCGTTGTGTGCCTTTGTTCAGAAAGGAGAGCTTCGCGCCACTTGGCCAGTGTGCTTGCTAATTCAAGAGGGAAAAACGATGTTCTAAATCCAAACAACGACTGTTCTGGACAAAGGACCCCTTGTCCAACATTCTGATGGAAGATCACTAAAAGTAAGACCCATTTTGTGATGCTATTTCATATATCTGTCGAACTGTATACTAGTAGTTTTGCGCCCAGGTTTTGGCCACTCTCTCGCTATAACATAAGCCTTATGTCGTAATGAAGATATTTTTAGAATTCTAACACTGCGATTGCATTAAGAACTAGTGTATCTATCATTTCCTATACAACATGTATTTTTTTGTAATGTTTATGAATAGCTATTTGGTCAGAATAGGTGAGAGTCTAATAGAAATATCCGCACATTCTGGGAAAAAGAAGCTACGTTAGCATAATGGATAACCACTGATTTCAGCTCTAAATATGCACATTTTCGAACAAAACATAAGTGTATGTATAACCTGATGTTATAGGGCTGTCATCTGAGGAAGGTTTATGAAGGTTAGTGAAAATTAATATCTTTTGCTGATTTATTCGCTAACGCTAACGTGCCTATTGCTATCGCTAACGTGCCTTGATGAATGAATGCGGAAGTGTGGTAGGCTATTGTAGTAAGCTAATATAATGCTATATTGTGTTTTCGCTGTAAAACACTTAAAAAATCTGAAATATTGTCTGGATTCACAAGATGCTTGTCTTTCATTTGCTGTACACGATGCATTTTTCAGAAATGTTTTATGATGAGTATTTAGGTATTCCACGTTGGTCTCTATAATTACTCTGGCTGCTTCGGTGCTATTTTTGACGGTAGCTGTGATGGTAGCTGCAATGTAAAACTGATTTATACCTCAAATATGCAAATTTTTCAAACAAAACATAGATTTATTGTGTAACATGTTATAAGACTGTCATCTGATGAAGTTGTTTCTTGGTTAGTTTGGTTGGTTCTTGGTTAGTTAGGTTGGCTTTGTGCATGCTACCTGTGCTGTAACGGCTTTCCTCCTCCTCTTCATCCGAAGAGGAGGAGCAGGGATTGAACCAAAATGCAGCGTTTGAAGTCGACATATTTATTTACAAAAACGGAAAACACGACAACACTTTAACAAACTACAAAACAATAAACGACGTAGACAGACCTGGACGACGAACTTACATGAAACACGAAGACCGCATGAACAGGGAAACTGACTACATAAAAGAACGAACATACAAACAAACCGAAAACAGTCCTGTGTGGCGTAACGACATACACAGACACAGGAGACAACCACCCACAACAAACAGTGTGAAAACACCTACCTTAATATGACTCTCAATCAGAGGAAATGAAAACCACCTGCCTCTAATTGAGAGCCATATCAGGTCACCCTTTAAACCAACATAGAAACAGAAAACATAGACTGCCCACCCAAACTCACGTCCTGACCAACTAACACATACAAAAACTAACAGAAAACAGGTCAGGAACGTGACAGTGCTGTGAAAAATGTCTGTCCTTCTTTGTATTTGGTGGTGAGCTAACATAAATATACGTGCCGTTTTCGCTGTAAAACATTTAAAAAATCGGATATGTTGACTGGATTCACAAGATGTGTATCTTTCATTTGCTGTATTGGACTTGTTAATGTGTGAAAGTTAAATATTTCTAAAAAATATTTTTTGAATTTCACGCTCTACCTTTTCAGTGGAATGTGGGAGGAGTTCCGCTAGCGGAACGCCTGGGCCAGACAGGTTAAGCAGTATGTAGATGCAAGCCTTGTCTTTAAAGATCCTGCATGGTCTTGCCCCTCCACCCCTATGCCGGCATATCATGCTCAAGGAAAGCCCCTCCAGGATAACAAGGGCAGTAACTAGAGGGGATTCTGTTGTCCCTTTTCAACACAGTAAAATCAGTTTAATTGGTCTTCTCTGTTAGAGCTACAATATACTGGAATGCAATGCCCATGGACTTGAGAAGCTGCACTGATTATTGTACTTTTACATTTGAATTGAAAACATGGCTCAAATCTATCCAAACCTGTACACATGAGTTATCTGTGGTTCCTCATATGTGAGATGACAGTTGATAATAATGTTGTTGTTTTTAGAATGATACATTATTGGATGTAATATATTTGTATTTTGTATTGTTTTAGTGAGTATTTGTATTGTGGCTGTATAATTGTCCTTAGCTGCCCTGAGACTACGGGTGCAAATGATCTTTTGGCTAACCCCAGCACATTTACATGGATGTTGCATTATTGTAATATTGATGTTGATTATTGTGCATTGTCCCCTATAAATGTATTATTTATTTAAACCTCCAACTACGACTTATCCACATGTTCACAACATTGCAGCAGGCATTGCACAGTCGGGCTTCAGATTGCTGTATCAGATGTGGTTAGCTAATTTAGCTAAACACCTATCCAGACATTCTGAGATCTGGCAGACGTGTGTAAAGTAGTCCGCCTGCAACGCTGCCAATAGTACGCCAACAGTACCTCAGGGTTTTTCCCTGTGACCTACCGGGTGTGTCAGGGTCAGTGTTGCTGATGGTGATGGTGATGGTGGTGGTGGCGAGGGCCATGCTGCTGGCATCCTCCAAGGTGATGTTGACACAGTAGATCCCCGGCTCCAGGAAGGTCCTCCGCAGGCGCACCTCGCACCCCAAAGACGGGGGCACGTCGTCACACACGATGTTCCTGACCTGGCGGCAGGAGGGGTCCAACACGGTGGTGCAGGCTGAGGTGGGAGTGCTACGGGGGGAGAGGAGAAGTAGAGAGGTGGTTATGGATGGGGAAACTATGGAGTGGTTTGTGTGCTAATATTCACAAATTACATTTTTCACTAGTCCCCAAAACATTTCTGAGGGTTGCCTTCCACTCACCTGCCCAGGCACTTGACCAGGAAGCTGATGTCAGTGTTGGTCACCTTGGCAGCAGACACGTCCACGATTCGATTGGCTGGCTGGTTGTTGATTAGGTGCTCTGTGATAGGGAAAAGCCCAAGTGATGTCATTTTCGAAGTGTGCATGAACTCATCAGCCAAATCTGTAATGTACAAGCTTTATATATTTGTATAGACTGATAAGTGATTAACTTCTCTAGGGTAGGGGACAGCATTCGGAATTTTGGATGAAATGCATGCCCAAATTAAACTGCCTGTTTCTCGGGCCCAGAAGATATGATATGCATATAACTAGATTTGGATAGATTTGGATATAAAACACTCTAAAGTTTCCAAAACTGTTAAAATAATGTCTGTGAGTATAACAGAACTGATTTGGCAGGCAAGAATCTGAGAAAAATCCATTCAGGAAGTATTTTTTTGGGGGGGGTTTTGTAGTTTTCTATTCAATGCCATTACAGTATCCATTGACTTAGGACTCAAATTGCAGTTTCTATGCCTTCCACTAGATGTCAACAGTCTTTAGAAAGTGTTTCAGTCTTGTATTCTGAAAAATGAGGAAGTAAGAGCAGTCTGACTGACTGGACCCTAAAGTTTTACGGAGCTTTTTCATGCGCACAACCGAGAGTGCGTTTCTTGTTTACATTTTATATTGACGACGTTATTGTCCGGTTGAAATATTAGCGATTATTTAGGCTAAAAACAACCTGAGGTTTGAATATAAACATCGTTTGACATGTTTCTATGAACTTTAAGGATACAATTTGGATTTTTTTGTCTTCCTGTTTTGACTGCGTTTGAGCCTGTGGATTACTGAAGAAAACGTGAACAAAATGGAGGTTTTTTGGTATAAAGAGACTTTATCGAACAAAAGGAAATTTATTGAGTAAATGAATATCTGCTGAGTGCAACCATATGAAGATCATCAAAGGTAAGGGATTCATTTTATCTCTATTTCTAAATTGTGTAACTGTTCTATCTGGCTGGCTACTGTTTGTAATTATTTGTCTAGTGGGCTATGTTCTCATAATCGTAAAGTATGCTTCGCCGTAAAGCATTTTTTAAATCTGACACCGTGGTTGGATTCACAAGAAGTTCATCTTTAAACCTATGTAAAATATGTTTTGTTTTCTGAATTTTTATGAGTATTTCTGTATTTGAATTTGGCGGCCAGCAGTTTCACTGGCTGTTGAAGAGGTGGGACGCTACCGTCTCACGTGCCCAAGAGAGGTTAACTGAGGGGCTAACTGACTGACTTCACTAATTGTCATCAGTTTGACATCCTATTGTCATGCACCCACCGATGATGGTGATGTTGGTCTGGAAAGTTCCGTAGAGGTAGCGGAAGCAGTCGGTGGCCGCCAGGTGTCTGTGATGGAGCCGGGCCAAAGGGGTGGGGACAGCTGGCAGCAGCGAGGTCGGGTTGAACCCCTGGGTCACATCAGCCAATGTCGGGGGGAGGGCCTCTGTCGTCAGGAAGCTCGTTGTCCCAGGAACAGATGTGTTGGGGCCCTTGGAGGTGGGTCTTGCAGTGGTGACTGGCACTGGAAACGAGACAGTCGAATTTGGACAGTTTATGTCAACTGAATAGAACTAAACTCACAAGAGAAAACATTTCCTCAAACACTCTGGCAGACACTTCTATTCAATACACGTTGTAGAGTTAACTCTTACCATAACCATGGGTTGTTTCCATTTTGCTAGTGATGGAGTGAGTGCCAGTGGGAGGTGTGGGGGCCGCTGAAGGAGAGAAAAAGAGATATGATACAACGCTCCAAAGATGGAAATGCAGCTGCTGCTCAATCAGTCCAAAAAACATGCCCCATTCCCTCAACTGCATACCTTATTCCAGGCATGTGTGGCAGTAGTACGGTGCAGGTGAAGCTCATTATTGTGTGTACTATGTACATACCTTCTTCTAGATTTGTACCTGTAGTATCCTCTGAAGTGAAGTGTGTGACTCGAGTGTGTACCTGTAGTTTGTGGCGAAGTAACACTCATCGGTGTTGGCGGGGGGCACGGGATCTTGATCGCCACCTCCACCGTCAGCTTCACGTTAACTTCGCCGACCACGCTGTAGGCATGCGTGGCCACGTTGCTATGGGTGACCAGCTGGTTGCCGTCCTTGAAGTCCCAGATGTAGTCGACGGCATCGGCAGTCTTCAGGTATTTACTGGGATCGTGAATAAACACACTGAACACCACGTCCTCACCACGCACAAACACGCTCGCCGACAGGTTGGATGCTGCCTTCTGGGAAATATTCACCGCCACTGGGATCTTGTCTGTGAAGGGGTAAGAGTTAATGAGAAACGCTCAGACATGACACATCCGTTCAGCTATACATTCTCTTCTGTACTTCTGCGTCCCTCTGAGGAAGGACCAGCTGATGTGTAAAAGACAGGCTATGGTTGCTTCCAAAAGGGCACCCTTTTCGCTACGTACACTTTTAGGGTGGAAAAAAGGAGCTACACTATATGTCTGTGGACACCTGCTCATCGAACATCTCATTCCAAAATCATGGGCCTTAATAGAGTTGGTCCCTCCTTTGCTGCTATAACAGCGTCCTCTTC
Source organism: Salvelinus fontinalis (assembly GCF_029448725.1). NCBI lineage: Eukaryota > Metazoa > Chordata > Actinopteri > Salmoniformes > Salmonidae > Salvelinus > Salvelinus fontinalis. Next base: position 28,241,538 of record NC_074686.1, read on the forward strand.
TGGGAAGGCTTTCGACTAGATGTTGGAACATTGCTGCAGGGACTTGCTTCCATCCAGCCACAAGAGCATTAGTGAGGTTGGGTACTGATGTTGTACGATTAGGCCTGGCTCGCAGTCGGCGGTCCAATTCATCCCAAAGGTGTTCGATGGGGTTGAGATCAGGGCTCTGTGCAGACCAGTCAAGTTCTTCCACACTAATCTCAACAAACCATTTCTGTATGGACCTCGCTTTGTGCATTGTCATGCTGAAACAGGAAAGGGCTTTCCCCAAACTGTTGCCACAAATTTGGAAGAACAGAATTGCCTAGAATGTAATTGTATGCTGTAGTAGCGTTAAGATTTCCCTTCATTGGAAGTAAGGGGCTTAGCCCGAACCATGAAAAACAGCCCCAGACCATTATTCCTCCTCCACCAAACTTTACAGTTGGCACTTTGCATTGGAGCAGGTAGTGTTCTCCTGACATCCGCCAAACCCAGATTTGTTTGTTAGACTGCCATATGGTGAAGCGTGATTCATCACTCAAGAGAACGTGTTTCCACTGCTAGGGCTGTGGTGGTCACAACATTTTGTCACCCGGCGATTGTCAAGCCAATAACTGTCGGTATCACTGTAATTGACCGTTAATTAACATAAACACATTTAGCATCTCCACTCTTAGCTTGCAAGTCACTGATGCAGAACTTTGGAACATCTACATTAAAAAGTCTAATAAATCCATGTAATGTAGCCTACAACTTTACAATAATTCCATTATTTACTTTTGACAGGTCTAAAGAAGCATGATATGAAGAAAATGTAGTCTATTTCAGAAGAACAGAATAGCATACTCTAAGTTGTCCTTATGTTAGGCCATGATCTGGCTATGCCAAATGACTGTGGGATACACTAGTTCATTTAGCAGACAAGATTTTCTTAGAATTCTGTAGCATTATTTTATAGTATGACTACAATTGAACAAAGCTGAATAAAATAGAAAATACATTTTCTCCAAACGATTTGAGGGAGAGTGCACATACTGCTATTCTGTGTTGAGCGGTTCATTTAGAGTTATTAATGTAACTTTAGGTTGTTCTACAAACGTTGGGCTATATGTTTAGATTTTTAATACATTGTAAGGCTGCACGATGATTTGAAAAGAGTTGCTTTAAAGGCATCAGCTCTGCTTTGTTTTTTTGTACACACTACATCAGTCACTCATTCACAACTTGACAAGGACTTGATAATGCCTCGAATTTCACGACGTTAGCACCTTTGTGTGGCCGTAATGCACCCTAAAAAAATCCTTGCCTTTTGCGGCCAGTGGACATTGTGCCCTTCTCCCTGAGTGCTGAGCGCTCTGAATCACCTCTCACTCATATGGCTCTACATCACATGATCAGGTCTTTCTCACAGGCTACAAGTGAAGACAGACACATCGGGGATACAACTGTGCGCGTCCTTATCCAATTCCGAGGTGCAAATTGAAGATATTGGAAGAACTGTCAGCATTTACTTTTCGTCAGCCAACAAAATGAGTAGGCCTAACGAACAGCAAAAGCACTAGCCTATGTCAATCTACTATTCCCCCATAGTACAAAAGTCAACCTATTCTATTCTGTGTGAGAAATAAATATTCCAAACATAGTCTGGGACAGTTGCGGGATGCGATAGATCCCAAATTAATACAACTACTAGCTTCAAAACCTTTTTTATGCAGTGTGGCTGACGCAACAGATCAGAACGTTTAGCTTAAAATGTTGATTAACTATTAAGCTAATCTTCACATTAGAAGCGCAGCAATGCGCACATGGTAGTAGACTATAAGGGCAGATGTTCCATTAGCAGGAAGGACCATTATCAAAGGTGACCACAAATGCAATTATGCATGTAATGCTTTCATTATGAAGGTGCATTTTTATGGTGAAAATGATCTTGCCCAAACTTGAAACTCACGTGATGCTTATTCATGCCAGTTAGGCTCTACACCCCTTGTAAAGCGGATTAATGTGCTTAATTTTAAGAAGTTATTTGGCCACTTTAGTTGTGATACAAACCTTATCAAAACATGTAGGCTTATGGGCTAGGCTACATGAGGTGTGCGACTATGATTCGAAAAAGTAGCCCAAAAAAAGGCATTGTTTCTTAAGCTGGGCATTGTTCACAAGTGATAATATTTAATTCCCAAGTGATAGGCTAATATTGTCATCCATCAGACTATTCTTGATTTTTTCTAGTCTTTACATATATTAAATGATATATGTGTGAAATGTATTTTGATTTACAATTGACCATTATCATGCACCTGTCTCGAAGCAGGGGCAGCAGGAAGAAATACATGTAATCTATACACTTAAATAGCGAATGGAGGACGCTTTTCATATGGTTCATTTTCATGCCAGCCAGATAGGCTATACTCCAGTTGTAAATATAAGCAATGTGCTTAATATTAGGAAAGTTGAGAAATAAATATAGTAGGCCTAGCCTATAGAAAGCTGATGGGAACCTCCTATTTTTAGTCGAGGCCATCACTCATGCTCAACATGAGCTCATGGGCTCTCATTAAGTGTTTGATTAGATTTTCGATTACATTTGCTTTGATATCAGAGTGATTAGAGGGACAATAGAGTGCTGAGTACCAGGCAGTTATTAAGTTTGTTACTAACGACCAGCAGCAGCATCAGAGCTTGTAGAAGCCTAATTCCATTTCACAATAACATCACTTACAGTTGACCGGGGCAGCTCTTCAGTATGAGCTCTTCACTATGGGCCATTCTACTGCCAATTTTTGTCTATGGAGATTGCATGGTTGTGTGCTCAATGTTATACACCTGCCAGCAACGGGTGTGGCTGAAATAGCCGAAACCACTCATTGAAAGGGGTGTCCACATACTTTTGAGAATGTAGTGGCCTCCCGAGTGTCTCAGTGGTCTAAGGCACTGCATCGCAGTGCTAGCTGTGCCACTAGAGAACCTGGTTCGAGTCCAGGCTCAAAAAAAAAAGTGGGAGACCCATGGGACGGCGCACAATTGGCTCAGCGTCGTCCGGGTTAGGGGAGGGTTTGGCTGGCAGGGATGTTCCTGTCCAATCGTGTACTAGCGACTCCTGTGGTGGCCCGGGTGCAATGCTGACACGGTCGCCAGGTGTACGGTGCTTCCTCCGACACATTAGTGCAGCTGGCTTCCGGGTTAAGCGGGCATTGTGTCAAGAAGCAGTCCGGCTTGGCTGAGTTGTGTTTCGGAGGACACACGGCTCTCAACCTTCGCCTCTCCCGAGTCTGTACGAGAGTTGCAGCGATGGGACAGGACAGTAACTACCAATTGGATATCATGAAATTGGGAAGAAAAAGGGGTAAAATAATACATTTTTTAAAAGAATGTAGCGTATCTAGAACTTAAAAAGGTTATTTGGCTGTCCCCATAAAACCCTTTGAAGAACCCCCAGGTAGAAAGAACCCTTTTGGGTTCCGTGTAGAACCCTTCTCACAGAAGGATTCTACCTAGAACCAAAAAGGGTTCTAATTAGAAACAAAAAGGGTTCTCCTATGGGGACAACCGAAGAATCTCTTTGAAAACCTTTTTTCTAAGAGTGTAGTGCACTACATAGTGCATTACAGCCATAGGGGTCTGGTCAAAAGTAGTGCACTATATAGGGAATATGGTGCATTTTGGGACATACCATCGGCCTTTGTTCCAATCAACAAAATTCTTGACTGTCAAAAAATATTTGAATAAGTGAAAGCAACAAAGCACTAAAGCTCCACCTGACTGAGGGCTTGGTGTCCTATAAGATGTACAAGGGGAAGGAACGATAGTAGATGGGAGGAAGAAAGGTTGTGGATTGAGACCCGTCTCATTGATGCTTTGGGAGTAGACATGAAATGTATACAGGGGACTCACCTGTGACGAAGAAGACGGTCTTGTCTGTGGCCAGGGGGCTGTACTTCCTGCGCTCACGTTTCCTGTACACCATGACTTCTATCAGCTCCGGCCCCAGAGTGATGTCACTGGTGTTCACTGTCAGGGTGGAAGAGGAGCCATCGCACGTCTCAGAGTACTGACCTGAGAGAGGGATGGAGGGAGGGAGGGAGGTGGAGAGGGAGGGCAGAGAGAGTTACAGCAATAGCAGATCTCCACCTCTCAGCACCTGCCTCACCTTTCCCCACCTTTAAAGCTGCAATATAAAACTTTTTAGACATGTGAGTTATAGATCTGTCATTCTTATTGAAAGCAAGTCTAAGAAGCAGATTTGTTCAATGTGCACTATTTATAAGTTTTGTTTTTGTGTTTTTTACTTTCGGTTTTGTACACCAGCTTCAAACAGCTGAAAATACAATATTTTTGGTTATGGAAAATATATTTCACAGCGGTTTAGATGGTACAATGATTCTCTACACTGTTGTTTTGTCACATGAACTGAAATAAGGGAAAGGGGTATACCTAGTCAGTTGTACAACTGAATGCCTTCAACTGAAATGTGTCTTCCGCATTTAACCCAACCCCTCTGAATCAGAGAGGTGCAGGGGGCTGCCTTAATCGACATCCACGTTTTCGGCGCCCGGGGAACAGTGGGTTAACTGCCTTGCATGAGGGGCAGAACGACAGATTTTTACCTTGTCAGCTCAGGGATTCGATCCAGCAACCTTTCGGTTACTGGCCCAATGCTCTAACCTAGGCAAACAATTAGAATTTTAGCAACCAGGAAATGGCAGAGCGATTTCTGCATAGTGCATCTTTGATAGAGCACATATAATTGAAGACATTGTGCGTGCATGTGTGTGTTACTTTATGACTGTGTGCATGAGTATGTCCGTGACTGATTGTGTTTGAGTGAGACTTACCCATGGAGTGCCATGCGTAGACGTAGCCCTTGTGTCTCCAGTCGTTGCTCTGAGGGAAGGGTTTCCCGTCTGGGAAGACATTACATCTCTTCAGGTCAGTACACTTTCCAAAGCCGTAGTCATCTAGCCAGGAGGTCCAGTTAAACACATAGCCAGTCTTAAGCTGACTGTTAGCTGACCAGGGGAGGGGAGAGTTAGTCAATACTGAAGTTATCAGATATTGTCATTTTTGTGGCACGTGAATGTGTATGTGTGCACGTAGAGTGGTTTGTGGGAAGCACCTGAGGCCTCCAGCTCCCCACCATCCGGACAATGCTCATCCCACACCAGCTCCCCATTGGCATCCTCCTTCTGACACGGTGGGTACTCTAGCTTGGCCGTAAATGACACCATAGAGCCAATGATCGCAGGACTGTCACTGGTCAGGCGAACTTTGACGGGCTGACCTAGATAGGTGTGTGAAAATAGTGGATAGCTAAATGTTTTAAAGGAGGAACGTTATAAACTTTCTCTGCTTAATTTGACAAGGTCAGTGGTGGTGCTCACCTTTCCTCCGCGTTAGTTCCTTGGGACTGAAGGGTGGGTAAAGATAGTCATCCCACGGGTTACTGTCTGGGTTCCAACCGGGGATCGGTGGAAACTTCATCGATACTGAATGCTTATGAGGGAACATGTCTCGGTACGCTGAGAGAGAGAGAGAGTAGATGTTTGTTTTGAAATTTATAGACTAAAATGGTACTTTTAAAAACGTATATTGGAAAATGCTGCCTAATGTGAGAGCTCTAATGTAAGCGTATTGTATTAATTCGTTGAAACCAGCCTATTTCCCTAACCATAATAAACGGTCATATTCTAGACACAGACTACAATAGATTTAGTTCAAAAATGTTTTGTATACTGTTGGAAAACCTATCCAGGAAACCATATTCACAAGACGCATCTACTAGTGGACGCGCGTAAATGGCATAATTGGGCTCATGGGACTAAGACTGACAAGACAAGCGCGCGGATATTGGCAACGCAATAACAGCTCGCGCACCTCTCTGACTTTCTTAGAAGATGACCAAGGTCAGATGAAAACAATTAAAGTCCGAAGCGTTCATTTTTACTTGTAAAACGTAATTTGTAAACCACAGGTGTAAACGGAGAAAAATTACAATACATTTCAATTCCATGCATAGCCTATGTGAAATTATTTCGACCTATAGCCTAATCATTTGAAAGAGTTGACTGATTGCATTATTAAACCTTTATAGGCTAAAGGGAAAAAATATACAACGATCCGCATAACAAGTATCAACAAGAATGTAGGCTTACAATCATCCCTATATTATTTAAATTCTTCATTTGCCAACAAATTATGCTTAATCTGCATCCAAGCATCCTATACCACAAACCTGATTGATAGGTACAGCTGAGACCCAAAAAGCAACTAAAACTTTACTTACTTTTGAGTCCATTTGCTTGAGAAACGAAAAAAGTGCAAGCCAGAACACAGACATAATGCAAACCTCCCATTTCGACCTGGAGAAAAAGCTGCAACTATATCCACACAACCCCAAAGATATTGCTGCTCACGCGGACCCCACCAAACACATAACTGCTCCCACGCGCACCTATTCTCACTTTCTTCCCCCGCGTGCCCGGAGTTCCATAATTGAATAGAGGGATGCATGCACGCGCAAACATGTGACGTTGATAACAAGATGCATCTCATCCTTCATTATGTCGCGCGCTTCATGTGAACCGTCTCAGTACCCACCCCTCTGCTCTGTCCTGTCCCGTTCAGTAGCGATTTTAGCATGTAAATCTTGGTAGTGCGAAAAAATAAACAACGTTGTAGATGCATGCCAAATATTTTTATTTTTTTGCACCACCAAGATTTACATGCTAAAATTAACACATTAATTGCACCATGACGGTGACAAACAGTGCACATAAACTCTTAGGGCCTATATAAAGCTCTCCCAACAGAAGAGCTTTCTTTTCAGCACCATGGAGTGAATCTTTACCGCTACACCTGGCTATCAGCAGAGCCTTGATTGGCAGGGAAACAGTTCATTCAGCCTCATTTACTGCCTTTTAAAAAACATAGCTGATATGGATGACTTGCTTAAACAAATGTGTTTTCTACTGACAATTGAGATGTACAAACTATGGCATAAGGGGACGACAAGCGGGTAAGAGATAATTTTGATTAAGACATTAATGAGCGAGCTAGGACCGATGTAATCAATATAACTATTTGTTCAGCACTTTTGAAATATACAATGACAGAATTCAGAATATGGGCCGTTCTTACAGTATTCTCCCTGTACACCAAGTCAGAACAGTATGATAAATAAAGGGGGCATATAAGCAGACGATGAAAGCTCTTACAATATTCAATCATTACATTTCTCTAAAACAGGCTATAGGCTACATGTGCACCACCAAGTCAGAACAGTAGGCTAAATTATGGGGGGGAAAGGGACCAAATTATTAGGGTGAGGCACATAGGGTACTAACAACTTACTACACAACATACATTTAGTATTACTTTCTTAGCTACAGTACACATACAGTTGAAGTCGGAAGTTTACATACTTCTCAGCCAAATACATTTAAACTCAGTTTTTCACAATCCCTGACTGAAAGATTAGTGGAATCTGTGTGGGTAGCTGGACAGGTAGGATGACTGACAGTGAAGGTGAACAGGTGGTCACGTGTCAGGTGACAGAAGAATGGATGAGACTGAGGCAGGAATTCCTTTAACCATAAAGTGGTATATTTACTGAGTAGTGTGGATTCATGGACGCACAGAACTTCTCAAGCAGACGAAGTTAAGGAAGAGAAAGCAGCGAGATCATGCGATGCCGTTTTCCTCCTTTTATGTGGATGAGATCTGTCGGTCATTGCCACCTGACCTAATTAAAGCGCTCTGGCCCAGCTGAGTAAGTGGCCATGAATTAAAGGATTATTCCACCAACTCCATGGGCCTTTTCTACACTAACATTTAATCCAAGTAAAGATTCCCTGTCTCAGGTCAGTTAGGATCACCACTTTATGTTAAGAATGTGAAATGTCAGAACAATAGTAGAGAGAATGATTTATTTCAGCTTTTATTTCTTTCATCACATTCCCAGTGGGTCAGAAGTTTACATACACTCAATTAGTATTTGGTAGCATTGCCTTTAAATTGTTTAACTTGGGTCAAATGTTTCGGGTAGCCTTCCACAAGATTCCTACAATAAGTTGGGTGAATTTTGGCCCATTCCTCCAGACAGAACTGGTGTAACTGAGTCAGGTTTGTAGGCCCCCTTGCTCACACATGTTTTTTCAGTTCTGCCCACACATTTTCTATAGGATTGAGGTCAGGGCTTTGTGATGGCTACTCCAATACCTTGACTTTGTTGTCTTAAAGCCATTTTGCCACAGCTTTGGAAGTATGCTTGGGTTCATTGTCCATTTGGAAGACCGATTTGTGACCAAGCTTTAACTTCCTGACTGATGTCTGAGATGTTGCTTCAATATATCCACATCATTTTCCATCCTCATGATACCATCTATTTTGTGAAGTGCACCAGTCCCTCCTGCAACAAAGCACCCCCACAACATGATGCTGCCACCTCTGTGCTTCACGGTTGGGATTGTGTTCTTCGGCTTGCAAGCCTCCCCCTTTTTCCTCCAAACATAATGATGGTCATTATGGCCAAACAGTTCTATTTTAGCTTCATCAGACCAGAGGACATTTCTCCAAAAGTACGATCTTTGTCCCCATGTGCAGTTGCAACCCCATAGGCTGGCTTTTTTATGGCGGTTTTTGAGCAGTGGCTTCTTCCTTGCTGAGCGGCCTTTCAGGTTATGTCGATATAGGACTCGTTTTACTGTGGATGTGGATACTTTTGTACCTGTTTCCTCCAGCATTTTCACAAGGTCCTTTGCTGTTGTTCTGGGATTGATTTGCACTTTTTGCACAAGTATGTTCATCTCTAGGAAACAGAACGCGTGTCCTTCCTGAGCGGTATGACGGCTGCGTGGTCCCATGATGTTTATACTTGCGTTCTATTGTTTGTACAGATGAACGTGGTACCTTCAGGCGTTTGGAAATTTGCTATTTGCTCATCATTACAACACTGTATATAGACATAATGACATTTGAAATGTCTTTATTCTTTTGGAAATTTGTGAGTGTAATGTTTACCGTTCACTTTTGTTTATTATCTATTTCACTTGCCTTGGCAACGTAAACATATGTTTCCCATGCCAATAAAGCCCCTTAAATTGAAATTGAAAGCAGAGAGCAAGACTGAAGTGCAGTACTTCTAAACCTCCAGCAGAGTGCAGCACTATTCCGTCTCAGTGAGCCCCAGTCTATCCAGACATAACAAGAGTCCAGACTCTACACGTCACTGACTGCAAAAACAAAAATAGGAATGTTTTCAGACCAGCAATCCAGGCATGGTACCCTGAATATCACCCAAAACCAACACCATTAATCACATCTGTACAAACAGAGGATACTAACATTGATTACTGTGAAGAGTACCCAGAGTTGAGAAGAACAGGTCACACCCTTGTTGGGTGTAGTGGGGAAGGGAGTGTGTCTAGCCATGTCATGACCCTGGACCGTGAGTGCGTTTTCGGTGTGTGTGTACGTGTTTAAGTGTGTATGGTGTAAAAACTTCTACAGCTGCACCATTGAGATCATCCTGACCGGTTGCATCACCGCCTGGTATGGCAACTTCTCGGCATCTGACCGTAAGCCACTACAGAGGGTAGTGCGTACGGCCCAGTACATCACTTGGGCCAAGCTTCCTGCAATCCAGGACCTATATAATAGGCAGTGTCAGAGAAAAGCCCATAAAATTGTCAGAGACTCCAGTCACCCAAGTCATACACTGTTTTTTCTGCTACAGCACGGCAAGTGGTACCGGAGCAACAAGTCTAGAAACAAAAGGCTCCTTAACAGCTTCTATCCCCAAGCCATACGACTGCTGAACAATTAATCAAATGGCCACGGGACTGTTATATTGACCCCCACCCCACCCATTTGTGTTGTACAATGCAGCTACTCGCTGTTTATTATCTATGCATAGTCACCTACATGTACAAATGACCTGAACTAACCTGTCCCCCGCACACTGACTCAGTACCGGTACCCCCTGTACACAGCTTCCTTATTGTTATATTATTGTGTTACTTTTTATTTTTTACTTTAGTTTATTTGGTAAATATTTCCTTAACTCTTCTTGAACTGCACTGTTGGTTAAGGGCTTGTAAGTAAGCATTTCACGGTTAGGTCTACACTTGTTGTATTCGGCGCATGTGACAAATAAAATTAGATTTTGATTTGAAAAATGATGTGTGCACATACTGTATGTGTGTTAGGGGCTGTTGGTTACAAGCAAGCACTTGCCCTCTTCCTACTTCCAGCACTGCATGGCTTCTAGAGGGGGAAGGAATGCAGGAACATTCCTAAGGAGGATGCGTGGGTCGAGCTCTCTGTGTGTGTGCGCGTTTGAGTGTGCAGAGTCTACATACTTGTATGTCTGTTTGTGTGGTGGTCTGGGAATTTAGATGTTTCTCTTTTGGCAGGAGGGTGGATCATACGGAAATGTTCTTCTGTGTACAGATGGAAATGTACTGTTCTTTAATTGGGTGAATGACTTGTGAGTTCCATTTAGATCCTATTAGATCAACTAAAGGTCAAGGGGTCAACAACCTGTTCTGTGCCATGTCAATTGGCAGTAGGGGGAGGGACTAAATGCATGAAACATTCTGTACAACTTCTGTCCTGATTTTTAACAGTTTGACTGAAAGGCATCCCTGTCCTCTTTCTCACATTCCCCTCTTTCATTTTCTTGGTAGATCCTCTTACCTCTCGCCCCCTCTTTGTCACTTAGTCTGTCTTTCTCTCTCCCTTACTCTACGCTCTCTTCACCTCTCTCCCCTTTTCATCCTCTCCTTCACTCTATCTCTTTCTCTGCTTCTCTCTCTCCAGGTATGTCCTCCTGTGTAATCAGGTGTAGGGTGACGTTTCCCTTAGACGCTGATCTTGGGTCAGTTTTTCATTATCCCCACTAATGGTTAATGTTAGGATTTGGGGAGGGAAAGCTGATCCTAGGGAAGACTTCACCCTTGAGCCACCAGAGCCCTGTGGACTCCATCATTACCCAGGGGCCTCGGGGAGACTGATGTCTCTGCCCTGTCATCCTGACCAGGGGGGGTGCCTTTAGAGGTGGACACAGTGCTTTCATCCTGAGGGGGACACACAGATCCTACCACCCACTCACTCAATGTAATTACAGAGAAAACGAATGCTAAAGACTGAACTAACTGTCAACAGTACCCAACACCTACAGACACATGTAAAGACCGAACTAATTCTGTCAACAATGCCCAACACTAACAAACAGGCATGCCAAGACAGAACTAACTCTGTCAATACTACCCAACACTAACAGACAGGCATTCCAAGACAGAGAGATGACATAAGTAGAGACACATACAGAGAGTCAAGATAGAGACAGACATGACTATGTAGACCGTTTTCCATTGTTGTCCTGTTATCAGCACACTGTGGCCCATTTCAACACTTCTCCAAATGCACCTTCACACTGTAGCATTACAGTAGGCTGCATGGTTCTTATATAAAATATGATGAAACTAAAAGTCTACAAAGGGAGGGAAGAGGAGACTTTGGGCGGTGTGGAGCCAGGCACCCTGCTTCCAACAGCGGGGAAGAAAACAGCCACAGTGGCTGCCAAGAATCAATGTGAAAACCGGAGAGATCGAGTCTGCAGCCGCCGGCTTCACAGTCAAACAGCCAGTCATGGGACCGCGAGGCCGTTGGCCAGCTGGCCCGGGGAATAACTCTGATGTCTGATCGGGGAGTGATGCTGCCTCGAGCTCGCCGCGAGGAGGGGCGCAGTACTCGCATACACAAATAAACTATGGGCTCGATTCAATCCGTAGCGCTGGAAATCAGCTCGGTAGCGCGATTGAGCCGACATATGCAGCGTTATACTATGAATGTAGTCTCCGAACGCGGGAATACTTGACATTTCTATCACGCTGTAGCTCAGGTCATCGAGGCCTATGTTGATGACAGTCTGTTCTCCGTTTATGTTGCCCCTTCTTTTAGAAGTTGACATCAGATATAATGATGGCAAAATATTTTCTTAAGATAGATATATAGAATTTTAGCAATATTTGGATGATTTAATGTGTTTTTGTTCTTTGCCTCTATTTTATATTCACTTATAGGGCTATAGGCCTGGGTATTGATTTCCTAAACTGTTATTGCCATTTAGTCATTACGGTGATAGGTGTTTGAACAGGTGTGGCTTTTAAATCCGCTATTCTTGCAAGGGTTAAATCTCGCGTTAGGACCACAGGGGCTCCGTGGAAGGACATATTCTACGCACCTCACTCCAACAGCAATGAGTTTCACGGAACAAGGGACATAACTGGAAACCACATTTGTCGGGGGTGAAACGAAGCGCTAACCTGTTCAGAGCTGCAGTTCTTTGGAAGGACACCGTGGAAGAATTATGGACAAAAACTAAAGAACAACATCTATGCGTAATTCCATTTGGTCATGATTACGGACTATCCATTGCAAGCCTGAAACGTCATGGTTAGAAAGTTGTAGCCAAAAGGTGCAGCATCTGACCATGTTGTCCCCAGTCAAATTTGATGAGGGAAATAAGATTCAGCGCTGACTTCTCTATGTGAACCCGTCCCTCTCCTCTCTCTCTCTCCCGCTCACCATGCGGCTTTGGAGCAGACTCAGACCATGCCGGCGGGTGATGCTCTGTCTCTGGTTACTTATCCTCGCTCTATCCGTGGCCACGCTGGCCCTCATGGACCTGGTCTTTCGGGATCAGACCCAGACACCGCCCAACTCGCCCCGCCGTCCCTTCCAGCGGCTCTCTGGTCCACCGGACTTGGAGGTGATCGTGGATTCCTGGGACCGTCTCAAACAGGAGCATAATCTCGGTCTCGCGCCGCTGAGCTCGCTGCAGGAGGACCAGCTTCTCTTCGTGCCCTCAACCCAGGTGAGGAACCCAGCTCCGCCACCGAGGAAGGGGAGTTACCGGATGGTTATATCGAGCGCCAAGAAGGAATCAGCGGTCCCGGTGCTACCGACGCACGGGGATATGGGGAGACCGGTGCGGCTGAAGCTGGAGGGGCTAGAGAGGGACATGGAGAAGTCTGTTCTGCAGAAATACGGCTTCAACGAGCTGGTGAGCGGACGGATCTCACTGCATCGCAGATTGCCCGAGGCTCGCCATCCTTCGTAAGTGCCCTGCATGTTCCCAAGGAGCGCACTACGCCAAAAAAGGGCTCTTCAACAACGTATCCAAAATAACTAGATAGAGTCGACAAGAGCTATCAATTACAAATATGTAGTCTAATTTCAAGATATCACTCATTACGAAATATGGTATGTTGTTTAGTAAAGCTAATGGGTTCGTGCGTAATTACTCGTGCGTCTATACCCCTGTCAATCAATGGGAATGCTTTGACAGGTGTCTCGTTGAGCGTTACAGTGAGTCGCTGCCGTCCGTGAGCGTGGTGATATGTTTCCATGACGAGGCTTGGTCCACGCTCCTCCGCACCGTGCACAGCGTGCTCGACACAGCGCCCAAGGAGTACCTGCGCGAGGTCCTGCTCGTGGACGACCTCAGTCAGCATGGTGCGTGTAGAAGACAGTACTCAAACAATAGGCACGAGTTGTATCTAATTAGTCTAAAGTACCACTACAACATCACTGCATATCAGACGAAACTTGTTCACTCTATTCCCACCATATTCAACTATTTTATAGTGTCAGATTCTGAATAGACCCCTAGCTCGCAAGTGTCCCAAACCATTTTGCACTTGTCTGAAAGGATAGGTCTTAGTAATATGACCAAACTTCCACCTATAATCCGAGTTGTGCTATGCCCATGTTATTACTGTACACATCCATCCCTGGGGTTCATTTGGAATTGGGCATACAGTACCAGTCAAAAGTTTGGACACCACTACTCATTCCATTTAAAAAATATATATATTTTCTACATTGTAGAATAATAGTGAAGACATCAAAACTATGAAACAACACATATGGAATCATGTAGTAACCAAAAAAGTGTTAAACAAATCCAAATATATTTGATATTTGATATTCTTCAAAGTAGCCACCCTTTGCCTTGATGACAGCTTTGCACACTCTTGGCATTCTCTCAACCAGCTTCATGAGGTAGTCACCTGGAATGCATTTCAATTAACAGGTGTGCCTTGTTAATTTGTGGAATTTCTTTCCTTAATGCATTTGAGCCAATCAGTTGTGTTGTGACAAGGTAGGGGTGGTATACAGAAGATAGTCCTATTTGGTAAAAGACCAAGTCCATATTATGGCAAGAACAGCTCAAATAAGCAAAGAGAAACAACAGTCTATCATTACTTTAAGACATGAAGGTCATTCAATCTGGAAAATGTCAAGAAAAAAAATGTCAAAAAGTGCAGTCACAAAAAACATCAAGTGCTATGATGAAACTGGCTCTCATGAGGACTGTCACAGGAAAGGAAGACTCAGAGTTACCTCTGCTGCAGAGGATAAGTTCATTAGAGTTACCAGCCTCAGAAATTTCAGCCTAAATAAATGCTTCACAGAGTTCAAGTCACAGACACATCTCAACATCAACTGTTCAGAAGAGACTGTGTGAATCAGGTCTTCATGGTCAAATTGCTGCAAAGAAACCACTACTAAAGGACACCAATAATAAGAAGAGACTTGCTTGGGCCAAGAAACACAAGCAATGGACATTACACCGGTGGAAATCTGTCCTTTGGTTTGATGAGTCCAAATTTGAGATTTTTGGTTCCAACCGCCGTGTCTTTGTGAGACGCAGAGTAGGTGAGCGGATGATTTCTGCATGTGTGGTTCCCACCATAAAGCATGGAGGATGAGGTGTGATGGTGTGGGGGGTGCTTTGCTGGTGACACTGTCAGTGATTTATTTAGAATTCAAGGCACACTTAACCAGCATGGCTACCACAGCATTCTGCAGCGATGCGTCATCCCATCTGGATTGCGCTTAGTGGGACTATCATTTGTTTTTCAACAGGAAAATGGCTACTTTGAAGTATAAAGAAGGTTAAAGAAAATATATTTTGATTTGTTTAACACCTTTTTGGTTACTACATGATTCCATATGTGTTATTTTATATTTTTAATGTCTTCACTATTATTCTACAATGTAGATAATAGTAAGAATAAAGAAAAACCCTGGAATGAGTAGGTGTGTCCAAACCTTTGACTGGTACTGTGTGTGTCTGACCCTGACCCTGTCTCACCTATCTGTAGGTCACCTGACCCTGCCTCCCCTATCTTTAGGTCACCTGACCCTGCCTCCCCTATCTTTAGGTCACCTGACCGTGCCTCCCCTATCTGTAGGTCACCTGACCGTGCCTCCCCTATATGTAGGTCACCTGACCCTGACTCCCCTATATGTAGGTCACTTGAAGAGTGTGCTGAGTGAGTATGTGTTGCTGCTGGAAGGGGTGCGTCTGGTCCGCAGCACGTGGCGTCTGGGCGTGGCAGGGTGTCGCTCTCTGGGTGCAGCCAGAGCTGTGGGGGAGGTACTGGTCTTCATGGACTCACACTGCGAGTGCCACAGGGGCTGGTTGGAACCACTATTGGAGCGAGTGGCACAGGACAGGTACACACGTAAACACACACACACACACACACACAAAATGGCACAATGTATGTCTGTGTTTGTGTGAATCTGTCTCTGTGTATTATATCCAATCCTTAATTGCCTTGGTAGCTTACTTGCTGAGCTGTATCCAGCACGGTAGCAGCCATTTAGGCTAGTTGATTAAACAGAGTCCTTATATTGCCGCATGGCACTACTCCATCTCTCTCGCTCTCTTTCCCTCAAACCTCTTAATTCCCTTCCTGAATTCCTGCTCTTCTTCAGTGATGTTTTATGAAATTATCGGTTATCATCGACCAATAATCTGTCTGCAGATTTACATCCATCTAATAAAATCTTAGGTTTTTAATCTTCATTGTGAGAAAATGTTTCTGATCTAGTTGTAGGAGTTATATGAGTTTCCTCTGTGCCCAGTGTCTATCTCCTCCCATCTCCAGGACCAGAGTGGTGTCCCCCATCATAGACGTGATAGACTGGCAGACGTTCCAGTACAACGCCACCCAGTGGCCACACAGGGGAGTGTTTGACTGGAGACTGGACTTCAACTGGGAAACCCTGTCCCAACAGGAAAACCAGGATTCACCACTGGAGCCTGTCCAGTAAATATAGTCTGACCTCTGGAATACTACAGTGAAATACAGAGATTACAGACATGTCCAGCTCAAAATCGACCCCTAGTAGTACCTATCCCTGTCTACTCTTTTGATATTTCCTCTCCTTTCATTGTCCTATAGGAGTCCGGCGTTGGTGGGCGTGGTCTTAGCAATTGACAGACACTTCTTCCAGAGCGTGGGAGGTTATGATCCAGGCATGCTGTTCTGGGGGGCGGAGCATATGGAGTTGTCCATCAGGGTAAAGAAGGGAGGTTATTTATTTTACCTTTATTTAACCAGGTAGGCTAGTTGAGAACAAGTTCTCATTTACAACTGCGACCTGGCCAAGATAAAACAAAGCAGTGCGACACAAACAACAACACAGAGTTACACATGGAATAAACAAACATAGTCAATAACACAATAGAAAAAGGACCTCTACACCAGGCAGTGTCAGAGGAAGGCCCTAAAATTGTCAAAGACACCAGCCACCCCAGTCATAGACTGTTCTCTCTACTACCGCATGGCAAGCGGTACCGGAGTGCCAAGTCAAAAAAAAAAAAGAACAAAAAGGCTTCTCAACAGTTTTCACCACCAAGCCATAAGACTCCTGAACAGGTAATCTGTCACGATCGTCTTGCTGTGAGAGATTGGACCAAGGCGCAGCGTGTGCAAAATACATCTTCTTTTATTAAAGAAGAGAGAAAAAACAAACAAGAAACGAACAACTATACACGAACTAACAAAATAACAAAACTAACGACCGTGAAGCTATACAGACAGATAGTGCTGACACAAACACTACACATAGACAATTACCCACAAAACAGCTAAAGCCCATGGCTGCCTTAAATATGGCTCCCAATCAGAGACAACAATAACCAGCTGTCTCTGATTGAGAACCAATTCAGGCAACCATAGACTTTCCTAGACATCTATACTAAACACTAACCCATCTACTCTACTTAACCCCCTAAACCATACAACACCCTAGACAATACAAAAACACACAAAGACAACCCACCCCAACTCACGCCCTGACCAACTAAAAGAAAAAGGAACAATAGGTCAGGAACGTGACATAATCAAATGGCTACCCAGACTATTTGCATTGTGTGCCACCCCAACAACCCACCCGAAACCCCTCTTTTTACGCTGCTGCTACTCTCTGTATATCATATATGCATAGTCATTTTAACTATACATTCATGTACATACTACCTCAATTGGGCCGACCAACCAGTGCTCCCGCACATTGGCTAACCGGGCTATTTGCATTATGTCCCGCCACCTACCACCCGCCAACCCCTCTTTTACGCTGCTGCTGCTCTCTGTTCATCATATATGCAAAGTCACTTTAACCATATCTACATGTACATACTACCTCAATCAGCCTGACTAACCGGTGTCTGTATGTAGCCTCACTACTGTATATAGCCTGTCTTTTTACTGTTGTTTTATTTCTTTACTTACCTATTGTTCACCTAATACCTTTCTTGCACTATTGATTAGAGCCTGTAAATAAGCATTTCACTGTAAGGTTTACACCTGTTGTATTCGGCGCACGTGACAAATAAACTTTGATTTGATTTAAAAAAGTATATATACAGTGTGTGTAAATGAGGTAAGATAAGGGAGGTAAGGCAATAAATAGGCCATAGTGGTGAAATAATTACAATTTAGCAATTAAACACTGGAGTGATATATATGCAGAAGATGAATGTGCAAGTAGAGATACTGGGGTGCAAAGGAGACAAAATAAAGAAATAAATAACAGTATGGGGATGAGGTAGTTGGATGGGCTATTTACAGATGGGCTATGTACAGGTGGAGTGATCTGTGAGCTGCTCTGACAGCTGGTGCTTAAAGTTAGTGAGGGAGATATTAGTCTCCAGCTTCAGTGATTTTTGAAATTCGTTCCAGTCAATGGCAGCAAGGAAATGGAAGGAAAGGCGGCCAAAGGAGGAATTGGCTTTGGGGGGTGACCAGTGAAATATACCTGCTGGAGCGCGTGCTATGGTTTGGTGCTGCTATGGTGACCAGTGAGCTGAGATAAGGCAGTGCTTTACCTAGTAAAGACTTATAGATGACCTGGAGCCAGTGGGTTTGTGGACGAATATGAAGTGAGCGCCAGCCAACGAGAGCCTACAGGTCGCAGTGGTGGGTAGTATATGGGGATTTGGTGACAAAACGGACGGCACTGTGATAGACTGCATCCAATTTGCTGAGTAGAGTGTTGGAGGCTATTTTGTAAATGACATCGCCGAAGTCAAGGATTGGCAGGATGGTCAGTTTTACGAGGGTATGTTTGGCAGCAGGAGTGAAGGATGCTTTGTTGCGAAATTGGAAGCCGATTGTAGATTTAATTTTGGATTGGAGATGCTTAATGTGAGTCTGGAATGAGAGTTTACAGTCTTACCAGACACCTAGGTAGTTGTCCACATATTCTAAGTCAGAACCGTCCAGAGTAGTGATGCTGGATGGGTGGGCAGGTGCGGGCAGCGATCGGTTGAAGAGCATGCATTTAGTTTTACTTGCATTTAAGAGCAGTTGGAGGCCACGGAAGGAGAGTTGTATGGCATTGAAGCTCGTCTGGAGGTTAGTTAACACAGTGTCCAACAAAGGGCCAGAAGTATACAGAATGGTGTTGTCTGCATAGAGGTGGATCAGAGAATCACCAGCAGCAAGAGCGACATCATTGATGTATACAGAGAAAAGAGTCGGCCCGAGAATTGAACCCTATGGCACCCCCATAGAGACTGCCAGAGGTCTGGACAACAGGCCCTCCGATTTGACACACTGAACTCTGTCTGAGAAGTAGTTGGTGAACCAGGCGAGGCAGTCATTTGAGAAACCAAGGTTGTTGAGTCTGCCGATAAAAATGTGGTGATTGACAGAGTCAAAAGCCTTGGCCAGGTCAATGAATACAGCTGCACAGTATTGTCTCTTATCGATGGCGGTTATGATATCGTTTAGGACCTTGAGCGTGGCTGAGATGCACCCATGACCAGCTCGGAAACCAGATTGCATAGCGGAGAAGGTACGGTGGGATTCGAAATGATCGGTGATTTGTTTGTTAACTTGGCTTTCGAAGACCTTAGAAAAGCAGGGTAGGATAGATATAGGTCTGTAGCAGTTTGGCTCTAGAGTGTCTCTAGACCGCGACAGCTTTCCAATCTTTGGGGATCTCAGACAATACGAAAGAGAGGTTGAACAGTCTAGTAATAGGGGTTGCAACAATTTCGGCTGATCATTTTAGAAAGAGAGGGTCTTGATTGTCTAGCCCTGCTGATTTGTACAGGTCCAGATTTTCCAGCTCTTTCAGAACATCAGCTATCTGGATTTTGGTGAAGGAGAAATGGGGGAGGCTTAGGCAAGTTGCTGTGGGGGGTGCAGGGCTGCTGATCGGGGTAGGGGCGGCCAGGTGGAAAGCATGGCCAGCCGTAGAAAAATGCTTATTGAAATTCTCAATTATCGTAGATTTATCGGTGGTGACAGTGTTTCCTAGCCTCAGTGCTGTGGGCATCTGGGAGGAGGTGCTCTTATTCTCCACGGACTTAACAGTGTCCCAGAACTGTTTGGAGTTAGTGCTACAGGATGCAAATTTCTGTTTGAAAAATCTAGCCTTTGCTTTCCTAACTGCCTGTGTAGATTGGTTCCAATATCTGTGGCTATATCTGTTCCTGGATGTACATTTTTTGAACGGAGCATGCTTATTTATGATGGTGAGGAAAGCACTTTTAAAGAATAACCAGGCATCCCCTACTGACGGAATAAGGTCAATATCCTTCCAGGATACCCGGGCCAGGTCGATTAGAAAGGCCTGCTCGCTGAAGTGTTTTAGGGAGCGTTTGACAGTGATGAGGGGTGGTCATTTGACCAAAGACCCATTACGGACGCAGGCAATGAGGCAGTGATTGCTGAGGTCCTGGTTGAAGACAGCAGAGGTGTATTTGGAGGGCAGGTTGGTTAGGATGATATCTATGAGGGTGCCCGTGTTTACGGATTTGGGGTTTTACCTGGTAGGTTCATTAATAATCTGTGTGAGACATCAGGTTAATAATGTAGGATGGCCGGGGTGTTAAGCATGTCCCAGTTTAGGTCACCTAATAACACGAGCTCTGAAGATAGATGGGGGGCAAACAATTCACATATGGTGTCCAGGGCACAGAGGGTGGTCTATAGCAAGCGGCAACAGTGAGAGACTTGTTTCTGGAAAGGTGGATTTTTAAAAATCCACCTTGGTTATGACCATAGAGGTATAATAAGAACTAGAGACTTCGTCCAAGATATCCGACCGTTGTTGTCAACGTAATCCACTAACATTTGCCGATTCACGGACCGTCTATATCCGGGTTGCATACGGCCCAACTTCATATTCGCACTAGCACTCAGTGCCCACGGAGAGCAGCTCAGCATTCAAGAAAATCATTGCGTCATCCAAAAACATGTCAGACATTGGATGAATATAAAATGTTAATATCTTCGGCTGTGAGTGATGGAGAAAAATAATTGTCCTCAGCGAAAATTCTAATTACAATTCTAATTCTAATAATTCAATGAATGTTTAGTGAAGCGTTACAGGTCCCGCGATATAAATACAAGGTCATTTTCGATTGAGCCGACATATGCAGCATTTACCGAGAATACAGTCTCCACTATTGCGGAAAACATTGCCTTTAAATTTCAATCACGCTGTACAGCTGAACTTCCACAATGGGGATTGAATAGGGCGGTGCACAATTGGCCCAGCGTCGTCCAGGCCGTCATTGTAAATAAGAATTTGTACTTAACTGACTTGCCTAGTTAAAAAAAGGTTAAATAAAAACAATAAAAATAGAGCCCTAAAGTGTCTTATTAGGAATTTTCAAATCTGACTTCTCTATGTGAGGGGGTGTAAGGAGCTGTCCATCAGGGTAAAGGGGGAGGTTATATATGGAATGCAAAGGGCTTATTGATGATGGAATGTCTCACTAGCATTGGATTATGTAGCATGTTACATAAGGGCCCTGGTCGAAAGTAGTGCACTAGTGAATAAGGTGCCGTTATGACATTTTTATATCCATCATGGAATGTTTCATTCAAATGATGGTTTGGAATGATGAGCAGACGGAAACCTTGGGAAATAAAGAGGAATAGGATCGAAGTGTACTGTTGGTTGATAGTGTATTTGCAGACAGGTGTCAGTGAATGTGAAGCTTTTGTGATCCTAGCAATTAAAGATTCACACATACATCTTCATTTGAAAGACATTTTGACAATGTAGCGAAAGTAATGGAGTCTGAGTGGAGACACACCTGTCTGCATCTGTGGAGCTTAGATGTGCGGATGATTCTACAAGGCTTCTGTAGATTGGGCTGCTCATCTTGGTGAAGTCATATTCCAACAAAAAAAGGTGATGGCATCTCCCTGTCTCTGTCTGCCTGTTTGTCCCGGTTCAGGTGTGGTTGTGTGGGGGCTCCATGGAGGTGGTCCCCTGCTCCAGAGTGGCTCACCTGGGGCGCCATCACCAGCCCTATACCCTCCCTGACCAGGACATCCTCCAGAGGAACAAGATACGCATCGCTGACACCTGGCTGGATGCCTTCAGGAAGATCTACTATAAGAGAGATACACTAGCTTACTTCATCAGGCAGGTAGGGTGTGTGTGTGCGGTGTGTGCACGTGTGTGTGTGCATGCATTTATATCTAGGCGTGTGTGTGTACTGAATGTACAAATCATTAGGATCACCTTCCTAATATTGAGTTGCACCCCCTTTTGCTCTCGGGGCATGGACTACAGGGATGCTGGCCCATATTGGCTTCAATACTTCCCATAGTTGTGTCAAGCTGTCTGGATGTCCTTTGGGTGGTGGACCATTCTTGAAACACACGGGAAACTGTTGAGCGTGAAAAACCCATCAGCGTTGCAGTTCTTGACCCGATCAGGTGCACCTGGAACCTACTACCATACCCTGTTCAAAGGCACTTAAATGTTGTCTTGCCTATTCACCCTCTGAATGGCACACACACATCCAAGTCTCAAGGCTTAAAAATCCTTCTTTAACCTGTCTCCCCCCCTTCATCTACACTGATTGAAGTGGATTTAACAGGTGACGTCAATAAGCGATTATAGCTTTCACCTGGATTTACCTAGTCAGTCTGTCATGGAAAGAGCAGGTGTTCCTAATGTTTTGTACAATCAGTGTGTGTGTGTTTGCACATGTCTGCTTCTGGCATTGATCTCAAATGAATGTGTGTGTCCTGTTCCCTTTTCCAGTCTGAGAGTCCTAACATTACAGAGCTAGTCAGACTGAAGAAGAGACTGGGCTGCCGTAACTTCCACTGGTTCCTGACGAACGTCTACCCAGACCTCTATATACCCCAGGACAGACCTTCACTCTCAGGGGAGGTAGGACTCACCCCCCCACACACACTTGTATAGCTATTATATCATTATCCTTGTACATTGACTAATATATTGTGTTATTCTTGTGCTGTATGTTGAACATGAATGTATCATGTAACATATTGTGCCTGTATGTTTGAAGCTATACAATGTTGGCACTGGCTATTGTGCGGATTACCCTGGAGGACGGGGTCCACAGGGCGCCACTATGGACATAGCACCCTGCAGTGGCAATGGCTACCAGGTAACCATGACAATGATGATGACAATGGTGATGAGGATATTGGAGACAGTGAGAGCAGATCCTAAATCAAAGATCACGATGATGCTGATGTAGTGATGAAGACTAAAGTTTTACTCCCCTGTCTGTCCTCTCTTCAGCACTGTGAGCTGAACTCCATGGGAGAGGTGCGCTGGGGGCCAGCGGGACGGCTGTGTTTCCACGCCCAAGGGGAGAGGGTGGTACTAACCCCGTGCCCCGCCCATCAGCTGCCCCGCAACAAACCACAGTGGAGGGTCATCAAGGTCAGTGAAGGGGCAAAGGTCATGCATGACATGACAACTGCAAACTTGTACAAAATAAATAAGCAAAAAATAATAAGAGCTGTTGTGACGCTTGTCGTAGTTGGAAGAAGAGGAGGACCAATGCGCAGCGTGGTAAGTGTCCATAATGATATGATTTAATAAACCAACCGAACACTGAAGAAAATAACAAAAATACAAACAAACAACCGAAACAGTCCCGTATGGTGAAAACACTAACACAGGATACAACCACCCACAAAAACCAATGAAAAACAGGCTACCTAAATATGGCTCCCAATCAGAGACAACGACTGACACCTGCCTCTGATTGGGAACCATACTAGGACAAACACATAGAAATATAACCATAGAACAAAACATAGAAAAACAACAGAATGCCCACCCCAACTCACGCCCTGACCAAACTAAAAATAAAGACATAACAAAGGAACTAAGGTCAGAACGTGACAGTACCCCCCAACCCCCCCCCCCCCCCCCCCCCCAAAGGTGCGAACTCCGGCCGCAAAACCTGAACCTATAGGGGAGGGTCTGGATGGGCTGTGTCTGTGTTTTCACCATACGGGACTGTTTCGTTTTCATTTTGTATCATTCACGTTGTTATTTTTGTATTCTTAGTGTTCAGTTATTAAATTGAATATGGACACTTACCACGCTGCGCTTTGGTCCTCCTCTTCTTCCAACCACGGCAAGCGTTACAGCTGTATGAAGTGTTACTTATTTAGGTGTTTGTAATTTGAAACAGATATAATAATAATACAGACAATTCATAATTTATAGATTTTTTTCTTCAGCTGAGTGGCCAGGTGGTTCACTTGCAGACCCAGAGATGTCTGGAAGCTGTGAAGGAGGATGGGGGTAAGCCGCAGAGGGACACAGGAGGTCACCAGAGAGGGGGCAACGCTACCCAGAAGGGTCTGTTCCTGCGCCCCTGTGCCCATCAGCCCCGGCAACAGTGGCACTTCGAACAGCTAGTTGTCCCTAAAGGGGCCTGAGTCTGACTTGAAGTATAGTTACAGTACATTGCCCAAAGGCACATAATAAAAGCGCATGTTGTAAGGAGCCAGTTTCATAAGTGGGTCTCTATGGGCAAGAGGTCTAAGGCTAAATTCAATAGCAATACTGATGTGGCTATACTGTATGTCTGTATATTCTTTGCAATGGCTTGTGGAATCAGCATCTTGCCTGCATTTAGATTTTGTTTCTGTTTTAAGGACATATAATGCAAGTTCTATGGTGTGAACACAATTTAACCATAAATCACAGAGGAAATAAGCTGTATGATTTTGTACAATGCTGCACATAAAGGAATATTCTATATTATGAAATTGCCAGATTTAGTTAGCGAATAGTCTATAATGTAGGCTTAATGGTGACTGAATCCTTTAGACCAATTTAGAAGTGCAAACAATCAAGATCTTTCATCCTGAATAAAATATCTGACAAAAGTATCAATAGTATTGTGTGTGGATGTTTCAATGTATAAACGTCTCCAAGCTCAGAAGTAACCTAGGCCTACACAATTCCGACAATTCAGATGGCAGACTGATCAATTCGCTGACTGACAGAAGAGGCATTGCCACCTTTATTACCAGGAGAGTCAGCATACAATCATCTTCTGTACATATTCAATTAAATAAGTACAAAAAGGGTGTCTGTTAATCACAAAATGCAACTATAATCTACTAATGATGTGCCAATGTATTCTATGACTATACTGTATAACGTAATCATTTCACTGTGGAGGATTCATCTCCAAGTGATTCCTATGAATACAATGAGTTTCATAATAAAGGTGTTATATATTTTTAAAAAGTCCAATCATGATAATTTAGGACATCTAGGCAGGTGTTTGGAGAGGTGCTTTCCGAGTGAAGCTGAAAAGGCAGAGGGGGCAGGGATACGGTCTCTCCCCTGTGTGGGTCTTTATGTAGACTTTGACTTTGTTCATAAAAGCGCTCCCCACATTCTTGCCAGGAGTATGGCTTCATATCAAGATGAGTCTGGCTCCTCATGTGACTGGTCAGAGAACCATAGTGGTTAAACCGGTTGGAGCATTCAAGGAATTCAAAAGGCTTTTCCCCAGTGCAGAGGAGCTTGTGTTTAGACAGATCCCCAGACTGAGTGAAGCTTTTACCACACACTACAGGTGTATGGTTTCTCACCTGTGTAAGTCAGATAATGTTTTTTTAAAGTATGAGAGTCTAAAAAACTGCTTGCCACACACTGTGCAGTGGTAGGGCCTCTCCCCAGTTTGTGAGCGCATGTGTAACTTCAACAACCCAAACCTCAAGAACTCCCGCCCACAAATCCCACAGTGGTAGTTCTTCTCGTTGCTGTGGATCTCAGTTTAAGATAAACTTTGTCATCGAAGTCTTTACCACACACAGAAAGGTCTCTCCCCTGAGTGTGTTCGCAGGTGAAGTGTCAGATGTGCCCTTCTTGCATACTGCTTGTCTCATTGGAAGCAGGAGAACTTCCTCTCACCAGTGTGAACAGACAGGTGAGTCCAGAGGAGCGACTTCTGTTTGAAAGCCTTCCCGTAGTACCGGTATTTGAACGGCTTGAGTCCCGAGTGTATTAACAAGTGATAACGGTAACTGCTGTTCTCTGAGAAGCGCTTGCCGCACTCCTTGCATTTATAAGGCTTCTCTCCGGTGTGGATGAATATGTGAATGTCCAGGCTCATAGGAGTACTGATGACTTTCCCAGACAGACCACAGGCTTAGTGTCCTTAGGTTAAGAGCCCTCTGGTTCATGACACTGGTAAGGCCCCAGTCCCCAGAAATTCTCAAAGCTTTTCCCACAGTCGGAGCAACCATGTGTCCATTGGTGCGAAAAACCGCCATTTTGTGCAAATTCTTGCAGTGCTTCAGCAGGGTGCCCAGGTACGGAAATCTGCAGGCATAGGTGGAGTTTTCCCGGAACGCCGGGGGGACGGGCAGGTTTCTGAGGAAGGGCAGAGGGGTGGGCCTGGCATGTGTGGATGTCTAGCTGTCATGGGGTGTGGAATATACAGCTACAGTGGGAACATCTGTTTGTGAGGGCGTATACTGTTTTACTCTTTGAGATGTGGCTTTTTAACATGGCCAGGTACTGCTTCTGGTGTTTGGTCTTGATGTGGTTCTCCAGGAAGTAACAGTCAGTGAAGGAGATGGTGCAGTGTGGACAAGGTAAGAACTTCAGAGAAGAGACTGAGGTAGAGGGATAGAGGTGGAAGGAAGGTAGAGAAAGAGAACATAATAAATAAATAATCCCAGTTGAGATCAAATTAAAATCTTCAGTAATTCATCAACCATTTAAACTGCAATGTTGCGACTAGACTATGTATGAACAGTTTGTCCTACCTTGATTGTTATCTTCATCCCTTCTGGCAACCGTCTCATCCTTCACCAAACATACTTTTCTCTCAGTCTGAGAAAAATCTTAACCACCACTTTATAGATTAGAAAGTTGAAGAAACCACAGTAAGCATAAACCAACAATCTAATCGCTCTTGTCTAATTACTAAATGTCACATGTTGGGAACTATTACTAACTCCTCTTACATTAGATAATCTTGTTAGTATCACCATAGGACTCCTCCATATCCGGCTACACCTGGTCGGTGGGGTGGAATATGTTTGATGTTATTTGATGCGCTTTTGCTTCTCCAGCAAGGAACGTTTGGAATGGTCAGTCACCCATTTCCATCCTTTCAAGGTATGTTGGTTCTTTATTTATTTGGGTGGAGTTGAAAGTAACTCAATTAATGTAGAACTGTTTAGTTCTGTTACATTGCTTTTTCCCAGATGTGTTATTCATCTTGTAGACTTGAATCCACACCTTCCTTTTCCTTTGAATTATGTGGAAAGACCAGTTGGGATAAGGGGCAAACACAATTTCTCATCCCTGGATTGATGAACAACTTCCAAACGATATTTTGCGCTGTCTCGTTGATGTCTTAATCTAAACAGGAAGCCTGTCCGACCACAGTGCAGCTGTAAGGAATCGTATGGTCAGAATCTATTCTGGCTAAGAACAATGTTGAACGTGGCCTGCGCAGTCTCTGCGCAAATATGAACTCACGAAAGAGCAGTCCGTCAATCACTTCCGGGGTCAACAAATCTTCCACAGGAAGGTTATCTAACTAACTTGTATAATGAGGAAGATCATATGAAACATTATCATCACATTGGTAAGACTTTGTTTTCAGAGAGACTAGCTAGCTATATTCTGTAGGGAATGCAGTCAGGACTAGGCAATGTTACGATAGCTGTTTGCTGTCATGTGAAAGGGCATAGGGTTGTGTAGCTGGACTGACTGAGCTAGCCATGCTATGCTGTTTTAAAACAGTAGTTATCAGTTATCATCAACCATTTAAACTGCAATGTTTTATCATGCTAGTTACATCAGACATACATGTTGGGATGCCGGGTAACAAGAAAGAGACCGGGGTGTTGTAATCGATTTGTATATCAATTAACTCGATTACGTGACTGTCAATCTGGTTTAGACCACCTATAACTGGCCAGCACCAACCAACACCACATTTCTCTCTTCCTCTCTTGTAATATGTTTCCTCTATAAAGTTAAGGTGAAGTCACATCCTATCGCAATGAGCGTCCCTTGTCTACTGTCCACGGCTGCTCGAAGCTTCACATTGCCGGGAGCGTCCGGTGTGCTGCTACGCGGGTTCCGTGTATTGTGCACTTGTTCGATCACAAGGTGAGTTGAGTTCCATCTCGAATATGTCGAGTATTGTTGCGGTCAGGTGGCCGTTCACCACTGTCATTGTTGTGGGTTAGGATAGGCCCGTCTGTGACTGATTGTGCAGCTACTACACTTTTGCCACTTCTTTTCCAACACCAGAGCCTCCATACACCCAGAACTACTCGCCTGTTATTAGATTATGATTTACTTAAAGTTTGTTGGACCCAGCTGACAATAGGTAAAAGTCAATTTGCCGTTTGTGTTTTGACATCTGCATACAGGTAAGACTGCAGTGTCTTTATAGGTGCCATTGAGGTTATAGCCTTATGTAACCTTTGAGGTGATCAGCTTGGCTACATTATTTTCTGATAGATGGACATGTTTAAATAAAGTAGGCATTTTTGTTGTCTTTTCAGGAAAATGTCATCCAGAAGACAAATGGACCATCTAGAGAGGACAGCCAGCAACTACAGACAAGATGTGAGTGACCACCCAGCTGTGTTCGTACTATAGCAGCAGAACTGTGGCTTATGCAATTCAAAGCTGAAAACATTTTTGGCCTACATTCTGTTTCATCACGAGACTGTCAATTGCTGAGACAGTTTTCCTTGTCTTTATGCTCTAGGTTAGTCTACAGAGTCTTAACTATTGCCACAGGTTACAATTGTTCATATTCATGATTGACAGGTTATTTAATTTGTAAAGTTTGTGTGTCTGTCTGTGTCAAGGGTGTATATCCGGCGCAGGTATGTGGCATCATGGACGAGTCTGAGACAGTGAAACGCCTCCGGCTAGCTGTCCATCCAGACTTCACTTTCAGAGCTGGCCAGTGGTGAGTAGTACAGTACTGTGTCGTTTGGCTACATTCGTAGCTCATTGTAAGGATTCTGAATACAGCATAACACCAATGGCTTTGGGGAGAGGCTGCTTACACCTATCCAATCCTTTCTGATCTGCACAAGCACGAAGTGGTATGTTGTAGGTATGTGTAGATACTAGGGTTGGAAAGGTATTCGTACTGAACCGTTTGGTATGGGGACCTCGGTTCAACCGCACTGTGAAACCGAATGAATGAATAAATATAAACATTATGGCTTGGCTATGCCTACACTGCATTGTATGCCATTTCCTTGTGAATAAATCAGAGCTGAAAAAAGATTGTAGGCTATTCCGTTAATTAAAACAACTAGAGCCTATGCGCACGTTGTAATAAAAATTATAATCTTAACTGGCGGATTTCAAACTATCCTTTTGTGAGGCGCAGCCGGGAACTCTGTAGATGGCAAGAGGTGAGATCAATAAACCAGAATGGGAGGATCCTCCATCGTTTAAATCTCCACTTTCGGGAACATTTTGGCTTCACAGTTGATTACAACGGCGATGGATAGAGGTATGGATAAAATGTTTATAGTATGTTCTCCACTGCTCAATGAGAGTAGCCTATGCAGAGTGGCCAATCACAAGTCATCAAAGTGCCACTACAGTCATAAGAGCCTCTGTGTGTGGCAAAGCAAGTTGGGAGATTATCTAATCAATGTAATTAAAATGCTTGAGTTAAAAGAGAAGTATATGCTACAACGAACGAGAGCCAACGGGTAGGATGCTATTTAATCATTTGAATGGAGGTGTTGTTATTTGTAACTGCGGGACAGGAAGAAAGCAAATGCAGACCCAACTAGCTTCTCTCCATTTGATACAGTCAAGAGGGCTACTACGTAATCATATTGGATGATACAGTTGAAGTCGGAAGTTTACATACACCTTTGCCAAATACATTTAAGCTCAGGTTTTCACAATTCCTGACATCTAATCCTAGTAAAAATTCCCTGTTTTAGGTCAGTTAGGATCACCACTTTATTTTAAGAATGTGAAATGTCAGAATGATAGTAGAGAATTATTTATTTCAGCTTTTATTTCTTTCATCACATTCCCAGTGGGTCAGAAGTTTACATACACTCAATTAGTATTTGGTATGGTTGCCTTTAAATTGTTTAACTTAGGTCAAACGTTTTGGGTAGCCTTCCACAAGCTTCCCAAAATAAGTTGGGTGAATTTTGGCCCATTCCTCCTGACAGAGCTGGTGTAACTGAGTCAGGTTTGTAGGCCTCTTTGCTCGCACACGCTTTTTCAGTTCTGCACACACATTTTCTATAGGATTGAGGTCAGGGCTTTGTGATGGCCACTCCAATACCTTGACTTTGACTTTAAGCCATTGCCACAACTTTGGAAGTATGCTTGGGGTCATTGTCCATTTGGAAGACCCATTTGCGACCAAGCTTTAACTTCCTGACTGATGTCTTGAGATGTTGCTTCAATATATCCACATAATTCCCCTTCCTCATGATGCCATCTATTTTGTGAAGTGCACCAGTCCCTTCTGCAGGAAGCACCCCCACAACATGATGCTGCCACCCCTGTGCTTCACGGTTGGGATAGTGTTCTTCAGCTTGCAAGCATCCCCCTTTTACATCCAAACATAATGATGGTCATTATGGCCAAACAGTTCTATTTTTGTTTCATCAGACTGAGGATATTTCTCAAAGTACCATATTTGTCCCTATGTGCAGTTGCAAACGGTAGTCTGGCTTTTTTTATGGCGGTTTTGGAGCAGTGGCTTATTCCTTGCTGAGCGGCCTTTCAGGTTATGTCGATATTGGACTCGTTTTACTGTGGCTATAGATACTTTTGTACCTGTTTCCTCCAGCATCTTCACAAGGTCCTTTGATGTTGTTCTGGGATGATTCGCACTTTTCGCACCTAAGTACATTCATCTCTAGGTGACAACACGTCTCCTTCCTGAGCGGTATGACGGCTGCGTGTTCCCATGGTGTTTATACTTGAGTAATATTGTTTTGACAGATGAACGTGGTACCTTCAGGCGTTTGGAAATTGTTCCCAAGGATGAACCAGACTTGTGGAGGTCTTCAATTTTTTTTCTGAGGTCTTTGCTGATTTCTTTTGATTTTCCCATGATGTCAAGCAAAGAGGCACTGAGTTTGAAGGTAGGCCTTGAAATACATCCATAGTACACCTCCAATTGACTCAAATGATGTCAATTAGCCTATCAGAAGCTTCTAAAGCCATGACATCATTTTCTGGAATTCCAAGCTGTTTAAAGGCACAGTCAACTTTGTGTATTTAAACTTCTGACCCGCTGGAATTGTGATACAGTGAATTTTAAGTGAAATAATCTGTCTGTAAACAATTGTTGGAAAAATGTCTTGTGTCATGCAAAAGTAGATGTCCTAACCGACTTGCCAAAACTATAGTTTCTTAACAAGAAATTTGAGGAGTGGTTGAAAAACGAGTTTTAATGACTCCAACCTAAGTGTATGTAAACTTCCGACTTCAACTGTAAATAACCTAGCTATGACAAGCTAGAAGTTAGTCTTCTAGCGCAAATCGGCTTGTTTGGGTACTACCTGGCTTTCAGTACACAAGGCCCCTCCTCCGCCTGCTCTCCCTAGCGCTGTATCAGCTCTGGTTTATAAAATAGCTTACAAGTGGACTTGTCTGTTGCTTTCTTCACTCAAAATCGACAACGTCTATATGGAACTGGTTGTCTTCGGGTCCGTTTGGAACAGGTCTCCATATTAAAACATTTATTTATGCATATTTGTCTTGGTGGGAAAGCCCCAGGTCCATTTTGAAACCCTGTCTAAACCCCTTTTAGACCTCTACTTTTGGGCCAACATAACAGTCCCTGTCACAAGACAATTCCAGGAACATCAGGAATGTCACAGAAACTGGACTTGGCCACAAATAGGGTGGTTTTTAATTTAGAGTATTTTGCCAAATAAACAAACATTAACTACAGTAACTGTTAGAATTTCATTTTTCCACTGTACTGTAACTGAACTGTGACCCCAAAGCCTCAGTACGTACCAAACCATGGTTTTGGTCAACCGTTGCACCCCTAGTAGATACCAATAATCTACACTACCGTTCAAAAGTTTGGGGTCACTTAGAAATGTCCTTGTTTTCCATGAAAACATACATGAAATGAGTTGCAAAATGAATAGGAAATATAGTCAATATGTTGACAAGGTTATAAATAATGATTTTTAATTGAAATAATAATAATTGTGCTTTTGTCAATGAATCCTCCATTTGCAGCAATTACAGCCTTGCAGACCTTTGGCATTCTAGTTGTCAATTTGTTGAGGTAATCTGAAGAGATTTCACCCCATGCTTCCTGAAGCACCTCCCACAAGTTGGATTGGCTTGATGGGCACTTCTTACGTACCATACGGCCAAGCTGCTCCCACAACAGCTCAATAGGGTTGAGATCCGGTGACCGTGAGGCCACTCCATTATAGACAGAATACCAGCTGACTGATTTTTCCCTAAATAGTTATTGCATAGTTTGGAGCTGTGCTTTGGTTCATTGTACTGTTGTAGGAGGAAATTGGCTCCGATTTAAGCGCCGTCCACAGGGTATGGCATGGCGTGGCAAAATGGAGTGATAGCTTTCCTTCTTCGAGATCCCTTTTACCCTGTACAAATCTCCCACTTTACCACTACCAAAGCACCCCCAGACCATCACATTGCCTCCACCATACTTGACCGATGGCGTCAAGCACTCCTCCAGCATCTTTTCATTTTTTCTGCGTCTCACGAATGTTCTTTGTGATCCGAACACCTCAAACTTAGATTCGTCTGTCCATAACACTTTTTTTCCCAATCTTCCTCTGTCCAGTGTCTGTGTTATTTTGCCCATCTTAATCTTTTATTTTTCTTGGCCAGTCTGAGATATGGCTTTTTCTTTGCAACTCTGCTTAGGCCAGTATCCCGGAGTCGCCTCTTCACTGTTGACGTTGTGTCTGGTGTTTTGCGGGTACTATTTATTTAAGTTGCTAGTTGAGGACTTGTGAGGTGTCTGTTTCTCAAACTAGACATTCTAATGTACTTGTCCTCTTGTTCAGTTATGGACAGGGGCCTCCCACGCCTCTTTCTATTCTGGTTAGAGCCAGTTTGCGCTGTTCTGTGAAGGGAGTAGTACACAGCGTTGTACGAAATCTTCAGGTTCTTGGCAATTTCTCACATGGAATAGCCTTAATTTCTCAGATCAAGAATAGACTGTCGAGTTTCAGAAGAAAGTTCTTTGTTTCTGGCCATTTTGAGCTTGTAATCGAACCCACAAATGCTGATGCTCCAGATACTCAACTAGTCTAAAGAAGGCCAGTTTTATTGCTTCTTTAATCAGGACAACAGTTTTCAGCTGTGTTAACATAATTGTAAAAGTGTTTTCTAATGATCAATTAGCCTTTTAAAATGATAAACTTGGATTAGCTAACACAAGCGTGCCTTTGGAACACAGGAGTGATGGTTGCAGATAATGGGCCTATGCAGATATTCCATTAAAAATCTACCGTTTCCAGCTACAATAGTCATTTACAACATTAACAATTTCTACACTGTATTTCTGATCAATTTGATGTTATTTTAATGGACAAAAACAATAGCTTTTATTTCCAAAACAAGGACATTTCTAAGGGACCTCAAACTTTTGAACGGTGTCACTTAGAAATGTCCTTGTTATTGAAAGAATTTCATTTTTTGTCCATTTTAATAAAATGACATCAAATTGATATGTATGTATTATAAACACTAGGTGACTGATGGGGGGGGGGCGCTTTGTTGAAGCCACCTTGCCTCCATCTTGGCACTCCCCCACCGTTGTAAAAAATGTTTTGGATACTACAGAAATATATTTATTCATGTCTACATTTAGTTTTTTGCCACATGTATATTACAGACACCTTTAATGCATACTTTTACATTATGTTACCTGATCATAAAAATGAAAAAAGATATAAGTGCAATATGCAACAATTTCAAAGATTTTACTGAGTTGCTGTATAATCAGTAAAAGGAACAGTAAATCAAATCTAAGTTTATTTGTCACGTGCGCCAAATACAACAGGTGTAAACCTTACAGTGAAATGGTTACTTACAGGCTCTAACCAATCGTGCAAAAAAAGGGGTTAGGTGAACAATAGGTAAGTAAAGAAATAAAACAACAGTAATAAAACAGCGAGGCTATATACAGTAGCGAGGCTACAGACAGACACGGGTTAGTCAGGCTGATTGAGGTAGTATGTACATGTAGATATGGTTAAAGTGACTATGCATATATGATGAACAGAGCGTAACAGTAGTGTAAAAGAAGGGTTTGGTGGGTGGGGGGACACAATGCAGAAAGCCCGGTTAGCCAATGTGTGGGAGCACTTGTTGGTTGGGCCAATTGAGGTACTATGTACATGAATGTATAGATAAAATGACTATGCATATATGATTAACAGAGTAGCAGCAGCGTAAAAGAGGGGTTGGGGGGGGGCACACAATGCAGATCGTCCGGGTAGCCATTTGATTACCTGTTCAGAAGACTTATGGCTTGGTGGTAAAAACTGTTGAGAAGCCTTTTTGTCCTAGACTTGGCACTCTGGTACCGCTTGCCATGCGGTAGTAGAGAGAACAGTCTATGACTGGGGTTTTTGTCAATTTTTAGGCCCTGCCTCTGACACCACCTGGTGTAAAGGTCCTGGATGGCAGGCAGCTTAGTCCCAGTGATGTACTGGGCCGTACACACTACCCTCTAGTGCCTTGCGGTCGGAGGCCGAGCAAATGCCGTTCCAGGCAGTGATGCAACCAGTCAGGATGCTCTCGATGTTGCAGCTGTAGAACTGTTTGAGAATCTCAGGACCCATGCCAAATCTTTTTTGTTTCCTGAGGGGGAATAGGCTTTGTCGTGCCCTCTTCACGACTGTCTTGGTGTGTTTGGACATTTCTTTTTGTTGGTGATGTGGACACCAAGGAACTTGAAGCTCTCAACCTGCTCCACTACAGCCCCGTCGATGAGAATGGGGACCTGCTCGGTCCTCCTTTTCCTGTAGTCAACGATCATCTCCTTAGTCTTGGTTACGTTGAGGGATAGGTTGTTATTCTGGCATTCTCACATAGGTGTTCCTTTGGTCCAGGTGGGAAAGGACAATGTGGAGTGCAATAGAGATTGCATCATCTGTGGATCTGTTTGGGCGGTATGCAAATTGGAGTGGGTCTAGGGTTTCTGGGATAATGGTGTTGATGTGAGCCATTACCAGCCTTTCAAAGCACTTCATGGCTGCAGACGTGAGTGCTACGGGTCTGTAGTCATTTAGGCAGGTTTCCTTTGCGTTCTTGGGCACAGGGACTATGGTGGTCTGCTTGAAACATGTTGGTATTACAGACTCAATCAGGGAAATGTTGAAAATGTCAGTGAAGACACATGCCAACAGAACAGTAAAAGGAAATCTGTGAATTGAAATAAATTAATTAGGCTCTAATCTATGGATTTCACATGACTGGTAATCCAGATATGCATCTGTTGGTTAGAGACCTTTAAAAAAAGGTAGGAGCATGGATCAGAAAACCAGTCAGTATCTGGTATGACCACCATTATCCTCATGCAGTGCGACACATCTCCTTCACATAGAGTTGATCAGGCTGTTGATTTTGGCCTCTTCAATGACTGCAAAGTTGGCTGGAACTGGAACACGCTGTCTTACACATCGATCCAGAGTATTCCAAACATGCTCAATGGGTGACATGTCTGGTGAGTAGGCAGACAGTGGAAGAACTGCAACATTTTCAGCTTCCAGGAATTGTGTCCAGATCCTTGAGACATGGGGCCGTGCATTATCATGCTGAAACATGAGGTGATGGCGGCGGTGAATTGCGTGACAATGGGCCTCAGGATCTCGTCACGGTATCTCTGTGCATTCAAATTGTCATTGATAAAATGCAATTGTGTTCGTTGTCTGTAGCTTATACCAGCACATACCATGACCCCACCGCCACCATGGATCCCTCTGTCCCACAATAATGAGCAAACATCAGCAAACCGCTCACCTACACAGCAGTTGAAACTGCAGTCAGGTCAAGACCCTGGTGAGGACGACGAGCAAACAGATGAGCTTCACTTAGACATTTTCTGACAGTTTTGCAGAATTTGTTCAGTTGTGCAAACCCAGGTTCATCAGCTGTCCGGGTGGCTGGTCTCAGACGATCTTACAGGTGAAGAAGCTGGATGTGGAGGTCCTGGGCTGGTGTGGGTACATGTGGGCTGCGATTGTGAGGCCGGTTGGACGTACTGCCAAATAATCTAAAATTACGTTGGAGGTGGCTTATGGTATAGAAATGAACATTCAATTCTCTGTCAACAGATCTGGTGGACATTTCTGCAGTCAACTGCACATTTTAGAGCTGCCTTTTATTGTCCCCAGTACATGGTGCACCTGTGTAATGATCCTGCTGTTTAATCAGCTTCTTGATATGACACACCTGTCAGTTCGATGAGTTATTTTGGCAAAGGAGGAATGCTCACTAACAGGGATGTAAACAACAATTGAGAGAAGCTTTTTGTGCATGTGGAACATTTCTGGGATCTTTTATTTCAGCTCATGAAATATGAGACCAACACTTTACATGTTGCGTTTTTATATTTTTGTTCAGTGTAAAAACATTTTCCGTACAGTATAATTTGTAGAGATTACTAATGTTACTGTCCCCACTACAACAACCATAAATGCATGTAATTTTGTCCTTGAAACATTTAATTGAAATACTGTAGAATTCCATTCATTCCTATGGTGGACTGCTTCTACTGGGGAGTGCCAATATGGTTGACCGGTGGCTTCAAAGCCTCTCAATCGCCCATACATAGCATCAGCAATCTAGGGTTTGTACACATCATTGGTAGATACAGTATTGGGGGAGGGGATTGTCACATTTCACCAATAAACCACAACAGAGGTACAGTTTTTTGCATAGAGGTTATGAAGGTTATTATTTGACATGGGCTGCTGTCAGTCATCACGCATGGTGAGCTCTTCTGTCCAGCTCTTGAACAATTATTTTATAAGGACTGTAATACCTTTACCAGGCACAAGAGGGAAGTGTTGCACAGAAGCTCTGTTATGTTTATGCTGTACAGATACATTTAGTGTGTACATTTACTCTCCCCTGCCACTCTTTCCCAGGTCATTGTGGTAAATACAACGTTTTCTCAATCATCCCCCCGGTTAAAATGAAGGTACATTCATAAGTTGATCATTTTAAAAGACTAATAGATATGGCGGCAGCAGGAAGCTGTTGGAAGTATTTGAAACCTGCGAGGTTATTTTAGACCCACTAACAAGCATTAGTATTGTAGCTATAAGCAAAGCACACATACATAAACATGTTTAATTTATGTTATGGAAAAGTACATTCAGTTCTCTAACTGTAATGATCAATTAATCACATTTATTTTTAAAGCTCTCTTTACATCACCAGATGTCAGTTCTTATACAGAACCCAGCCTAATCCCCCACACATCTCAACTCTGAGGTCCATACTGCAGGTGGGCGTTTGTGTTGTGTACAAACAGTAGGGGTCCGTGAGTTGGACGACGGCGTTCTGTAATGAATGTTAAAAGATGTAAATGCATTTGTTACACCACCTCCAGTCCATATGGATGTTGTTCCTATTCTGACAGCTGGGTAGGAGGAGAGAGAAACGTTCAGGTGTCGGAGGGAGAGGGAGATGGGGGGGGGGGGGGGGGGGGGTTGGAGGAGAGAGAAACGTTCAGGTGTCAGAGGAAGTGGGAGATGGGGGGGGGGGGGGTTGGAGGAGAGAAACGTTCAGGTGTCGGAGGGAGAGGGAGATGGGGGGGGGGGGGTTGGAGGAGAGAGAAACGTTCAGGTGTCGGAGGGAGAGGGAGATGGGGGGGGGGGGGGGGGGTTGGAGGAGAGAGAAACGTTCAGGTGTCAGAGGAAGTGGGAGATGGGGGGGGGAGGGTTGGAGGAGAGAGAAACGTTCAGGTGTCGGAGGGAGAGGGAGATGGGGGGGGGGGGGTTGGAGGAGAGAGAAACGTTCAGGTGTCAGAGGAAGTGGGAGATGGGGGGGGGGAGGGTTGGAGGAGAGAGAAACGTTCAGGTGTCGGAGGGAGAGGGAGATGGGGGGGGGGGGGGGGGGGGTTCGAGGAGAGAGAAACGTTCAGGTGTCGGAGAGAGAAACGTTCAGGTGTCGGAGGGAGATGGGGGGGGGGGGGTGTAGGAGGAGAGAGAAACGTTCAGGTGTCGGAGGGAGATGGAGATGGGGGGGTAGGAGGAGAGAGAAACGTTCAGGTGTCAGAGGAAGTGGGAGATGGGGGGGGGGGTTGGAGGAGAGAGAAACGTTCAGGTGTCGGAGGGAGATGGGGGGGTTGGAGGAGAGAGAAACGTTCAGGTGTCGGAGGGAGATGGAGATGGGGGGGGGGGGGTAGGAGGAGAGAACGTTCAGGAGGGAGAGGGAGATGGAGATGGGGGGGGGGGGGTAGGAGGAGAGAGAAACGTTCAGGTGTCAGAGGGAGAGGGAGATGGAGATGGGGGGTAGGAGGAGAGAGAAACGTTCAGGTGTTGGAGGGAGAGGGAGATGGAGATGGGGGGGGGGGGGGGTAGGAGGAGAGAGAAACTTTCAGGTGTCAGAGGGAGATGGAGATGGGGGGGGTAGGAGGAGAGAGAAACGTTCAGGTGTCGGAGGGAGATGGAGATGGGGGGGGGGGTAGGAGGAGAGAGAAACGTTCAGGTGTCAGAGGGAGAGGGAGATGGAGATGGGGGGGGGGTGTAGGAGGAGAGAGAAACGTTCAGGTGTTGGAGGGAGATGGAGATGGGGGGGGGGTAGGAGGAGAGAGAGAAACGTTCAGGTGTCGGAGGGAGAGGGAGATGGGGGGGGGGGGGGGGGGGGTTCGAGGAGAGAGAAACGTTCAGGTGTCGGAGAGAGAAACGTTCAGGTGTCGGAGGGAGAGGGAGATGGGGGGGGGGGGGTGTAGGAGGAGAGAGAAACGTTCAGGTGTCGGAGGGAGATGGAGATGGGGGGGTAGGAGGAGAGAGAAACGTTCAGGTGTCAGAGGAAGTGGGAGATGGGGGGGGGGGTTGGAGGAGAGAGAAACGTTCAGGTGTCGGAGAGAGAAACGTTCAGGTGTCGGAGGGAGAGGGAGATGGGGGGGGGGGGTGTAGGAGGAGAGAGAAACGTTCAGGTGTCGGAGGGAGATGGAGATGGGGGGGTAGGAGGAGAGAGAAACGTTCAGGTGTCAGAGGAAGTGGGAGATGGGGGGGGGGGTTGGAGGAGAGAGAAACGTTCAGGTGTCGGAGGGAGATGGGGGGGTTGGAGGAGAGAGAAACGTTCAGGTGTCGGAGGGAGATGGAGATGGGGGGGGGGGGTAGGAGGAGAGAACGTTCAGGAGGGAGAGGGAGATGGAGATGGGGGGGGGGGGTAGGAGGAGAGAGAAACGTTCAGGTGTCAGAGGGAGAGGGAGATGGAGATGGGGGGTAGGAGGAGAGAGAAACGTTCAGGTGTTGGAGGGAGAGGGAGATGGAGATGGGGGGGGGGGGGGTAGGAGGAGAGAGAAACTTTCAGGTGTCAGAGGGAGATGGAGATGGGGGGGGTAGGAGGAGAGAGAAACGTTCAGGTGTCGGAGGGAGATGGAGATGGGGGGGGGGGTAGGAGGAGAGAGAAACGTTCAGGTGTCAGAGGGAGAGGGAGATGGAGATGGGGGGGGGGTGTAGGAGGAGAGAGAAACGTTCAGGTGTTGGAGGGAGATGGAGATGGGGGGGGGTAGGAGGAGAGAGAGAAACGTTCAGGTGTTGGAGGGAGATGGAGATGGGGGGGGGTAGGAGGAGAGAGAGAAACGTTCAGGTGTCGGAGGGAGAGGGAGATGGGGGGGGGGGGGGTAGGAGGAGAGAGAAACGTTCAGGTGTCAGAGGGAGAGGGGGGGGGGGGTGTAGGAGGAGAGAGAAACGTTCAGGTGTCGGAGGGAGATGGGGGGGGGTAGGAGGAGAGAGAAACGTTCAGGTGTCGGAGGGAGAGGGAGATGGGGGGGGGGTGTAGGAGGAGAGAGAAACGTTCAGGTGTCGGAGGGAGAGGGAGAGGGAGATGGGGGGGGGGTAGGAGGAGAGAGAGAAACGTTCAGGTGTCGGAGGGAGATGGAGATGGGGGGGGTAGGAGGAGAGAGAAACGTTCAGGTGTCGGAGGGAGAGGGAGATGGGGGGGGGGGGGGGTAGGAGGAGAGAGAGAAACGTTCAGGTGTCGGAGGGAGAGGGAGATGGGGGGGGGGGGGGGTAGGAGGAGAGAGAGAAACGTTCAGGTGTCGGAGGGAGATGGAGATGGGGGGGTAGGAGGAGAGAGAAACGTTCAGGTGTCGGAGGGAGAGGGAGATGGGGGGGGTAGGAGGAGAGAGGAACGTTCAGGTGTCAGAGGGAGAGGGGGGGGGTGTAGGAGAGAGAAACGTTCAGGTGTCAGAGGGAGATGGGGGGGGGTGTAGGAGGAGAGAGAAACGTTCAGGTGTTGGAGGGAGATGGAGATGGGGGGGGTAGGAGGAGAGAGAAACGTTCAGGTGTCGGAGGGAGAGGGAGATGGAGATGGGGGGTAGGAGGAGAGAGAAACGTTCAGGTGTCGGAGGGAGAGGGAGATGGGGGGGGGGGGGTAGGAGGAGAGAGAAACGTTCAGGTGTCAGAGGGAGAGGGAGATGGGGGGGGGGGGGGTAGGAGGAGAGAGAAACGTTCAGGTGTCGGAGGGAGAGGGAGATGGGGGGGGGGGTAGGAGGAGAGAGAAACGTTCAGGTGTCGGAGGGAGAGGGAGATGGGGGGGGGGGTAGGAGGAGAGAGAAACGTTCAGGTGTCGGAGGGAGAGGGAGATGGGGGGGGGGGGTAGGAGGAGAGAGAAACGTTCAGGTGTCAGAGGGAGGGGGGGGGGTGTAGGAGGAGAGAGAGAAATGTTCAGGTGTCGGATGGAGATGGGGGGGGGTAGGAGGAGAGAGAAACGTTCAGGTGTCGGAGGGAGAGGGAGATGGGGGGGGGGGGTAGGAGGAGAGAGAAACGTTCAGGTGTCGGAGGGAGAGGGAGATGGAGATGGGGGGTAGGAGGAGAGAGAAACGTTCAGGTGTCGGAGGGAGAGGGAGATGGGGGGGGGGGGGGTAGGAGGAGAGAGAAACGTTCAGGTGTCGGAGGGAGAGGGAGATGGGGGGGGGGTAGGAGGAGAGAGAAACGTTCAGGTGTCGGAGGGAGAGGGAGATGGGGGGGTAGGAGGAGAGAGAGAAACGTTCAGGTGTCGGAGGGAGAGGGAGATGGGGGGGGGGGGGTGTAGGAGGAGAGAGAGAAACGTTCAGGTGTCGGAGGGAGATGGAGATGGGGGGGGAGGGTTGGAGGAGAGAGAAACGTTCAGGTGTCAGAGGGAGATGGGGGGGGGGGGGGTTGGAGGAGAGAGAAACGTTCAGGTGTCAGAGGAAGTGGGAGATGGGGGGGGGAGGGTTGGAGGAGAGAGAAACGTTCAGGTGTCGGAGGGAGAGGGAGATGGGGGGGGGGGGGGGGGTTGGAGGAGAGAGAAACGTTCAGGTGTCGGAGGGAGAGGGAGATGGGGGGGGGGGGGGGGGGGGGTTGGAGGAGAGAGAAACGTTCAGGTGTCAGAGGAAGTGGGAGATGGGGGGGGGAGGGTTGGAGGAGAGAGAAACGTTCAGGTGTCGGAGGGAGAGGGAGATGGGGGGGGGGGGGGTTGGAGGAGAGAGAAACGTTCAGGTGTCAGAGGAAGTGGGAGATGGGGGGGGGAGGGTTGGAGGAGAGAGAAACGTTCAGGTGTCGGAGGGAGAGGGAGATGGGGGGGGGGGGTTCGAGGAGAGAGAAACGTTCAGGTGTCGGAGAGAGAAACGTTCAGGTGTCGGAGGGAGAGGGAGATGGGGGGGGGGGGGGTGTAGGAGGAGAGAGAAACGTTCAGGTGTCGGAGGGAGAGGGAGATGGAGATGGGGGGGTAGGAGGAGAGAGAAACGTTCAGGTGTCAGAGGAAGTGGGAGATGGGGGGGGGGGGTTGGAGGAGAGAGAAACGTTCAGGTGTCGGAGGGAGATGGGGGGGTTGGAGGAGAGAGAAACGTTCAGGTGTCGGAGGGAGATGGGGGGGTTGGAGGAGAGAGAAACGTTCAGGTGTCGGAGGGAGAGGGAGATGGAGATGGGGGGTAGGAGGAGAGAGAAACGTTCAGGTGTCGGAGGGAGAGGGAGATGGAGATGGGGGGTAGGAGGAGAGAGAAACGTTCAGGTGTTGGAGGGAGAGGGAGATGGAGATGGGGGGTAGGAGGAGAGAGAAACGTTCAGGTGTCGGAGGGAGATGGAGATGGGGGGGGGGGGGGTAGGAGGAGAGAGAAACGTTCAGGTGTCAGAGGGAGAGGGAGATGGAGATGGGGGGGTAGGAGGAGAGAGAAACGTTCAGGTGTCGGAGGGAGATGGAGATGGGGGGGGGGGGTAGGAGGAGAGAGAAACGTTAAGGTGTCAGAGGGAGAGGGAGATGGAGATGGGGGGGGGGTGTAGGAGGAGAGAGAAACGTTCAGGTGTTGGAGGGAGATGGAGATGGGGGGGGGTAGGAGGAGAGAGAGAGAAACGTTCAGGTGTTGGAGGGAGATGGAGATGGGGGGGGGTAGGAGGAGAGAGAGAAACGTTCAGGTGTCGGAGGGAGAGGGAGATGGGGGGGGGGGGGGTAGGAGGAGAGAGAAACGTTCAGGTGTCAGAGGGAGAGGGGGGGGGGGGGTGTAGGAGGAGAGAGAAACGTTCAGGTGTCGGAGGGAGATGGGGGGGGGTAGGAGGAGAGAGAAACGTTCAGGTGTCGGAGGGAGAGGGAGATGGGGGGGGGGGTGTAGGAGGAGAGAGAAACGTTCAGGTGTCGGAGGGAGAGGGAGAGGGAGATGGGGGGGGGTAGGAGGAGAGAGAGAAACGTTCAGGTGTCGGAGGGAGATGGAGATGGGGGGGGTAGGAGGAGAGAGAAACGTTCAGGTGTCGGAGGGAGAGGGAGATGGGGGGGGGGGGTAGGAGGAGAGAGAAACGTTCAGGTGTCAGAGGGAGATGGGGGGGGGGTGTAGGAGGAGAGAGAGAAACGTTCAGGTGTCGGAGGGAGAGGGAGATGGGGGGGGGGGGGTAGGAGGAGAGAGAGAAACGTTCAGGTGTCGGAGGGAGATGGAGATGGGGGGGTAGGAGGAGAGAGAAACGTTCAGGTGTCGGAGGGAGAGGGAGATGGGGGGGGTAGGAGGAGAGAGGAACGTTCAGGTGTCAGAGGGAGAGGGGGGGGGTGTAGGAGAGAGAAACGTTCAGGTGTCGGAGGGAGATGGGGGGGGGGGGGGGGGTAGGAGGAGAGAGAAACGTTCAGGTGTCAGAGGGAGATGGGGGGGGGTGTAGGAGGAGAGAGAAACGTTCAGGTGTTGGAGGGAGATGGAGATGGGGGGGTAGGAGGAGAGAGAAACGTTCAGGTGTCGGAGGGAGAGGGAGATGGAGATGGGGGGTAGGAGGAGAGAGAAACGTTCAGGTGTCGGAGGGAGAGGGAGATGGGGGGGGGGTAGGAGGAGAGAGAGAAACGTTCAGGTGTCGGAGGGAGAGGGAGATGGAGATGGGGGGGTAGGAGGAGAGAGAAACGTTCAGGTGTCGGAGGGAGAGGGAGATGGGGGGGGGGGGGGTAGGAGGAGAGAGAAACGTTCAGGTGTCAGAGGGAGAGGGAGATGGGGGGGGGTAGGAGGAGAGAGAAACGTTCAGGTGTCGGAGGGAGAGGGAGATGGGGGGGGGTAGGAGGAGAGAGAAACGTTCAGGTGTCGGAGGG
This sequence comes from Salvelinus fontinalis, assembly GCF_029448725.1. Classification (NCBI taxonomy): domain Eukaryota; kingdom Metazoa; phylum Chordata; class Actinopteri; order Salmoniformes; family Salmonidae; genus Salvelinus; species Salvelinus fontinalis. The sequence continues at coordinate 28,284,888 of NC_074686.1, forward strand.
AGAGGGAGATGGGGGGGGGGTAGGAGGAGAGAGAAACGTTCAGGTGTCGGAGGGAGATGGGGGGGAGGGGTAGGAGGAGAGAGAAACGTTCAGGTGTCAGAGGGAGGGGGGGGGGTGTAGGAGGAGAGAGAGAAATGTTCAGGTGTCGGATGGAGATGGGGGGGGGGGGTAGGAGGAGGGAGAAACGTTCAGGTGTCGGAGGGAGAGGGAGACGGGGGGGGGGGTAGGAGGAGAGAGAAACGTTCAGGTGTCGGAGGGAGAGGGAGATGGAGATGGGGGGTAGGAGGAGAGAGAAACGTTCAGGTGACGGAGGGAGAGGGAGATGGGGGGGGGTAGGAGGAGAGAGAAACGTTCAGGTGTCGGAGGGAGAGGGAGATGGGGGGGTAGGAGGAGAGAGAGAAACGTTCAGGTGTCGGAGGGAGAGGGAGATGGGGGGGGGGTAGGAGGAGAGAGAAACGTTCAGGTGTCGGAGGGAGAGGGAGATGGGGGGGGGGGGGTGTAGGAGGAGAGAGAGAAACGTTCAGGTGTCGGAGGGAGATGGAGATGGGGAGTAGGAGGAGAGAGAAACGTTCAGGTGTTGGAGGGATGTTCTTCCAAGACGGCGTAGCAGTGTAGACGTCTTTGTCCTGTCGTGTCCCGTGTCCCTTGTATATATCTTTTTACATCTTTTTCTTCGCATATCTTTTAAAAATACTTTCTTAAACCTCAACTTCTAAATACTCTCCTGCAACCCGCCTCACCCAATGTGGCGTGGATCTGCTTTTTTCTAAAGTATTTCTATTTACTTCTGATCTGGAATCCATCTACTGAAGATAGCCAGCTAACTGCCTACCAGCTATCAGTTAGCAAACCATTGCTAGCGGTCATCAGCTAACCTTTAGCTCGGAAAGCTCTCGCTAGTTCGAACAACGTGACTAAACCCAGAGCATAACGGACCTATTTCTCTCCATATCCCCGGATTCCTACCGCATACTCTGAACATTTTCATCTGGATCTTCGCAACTAGCTAACCACAATCCCGGGTGACCACTCCTGGCTAGCGTTTCCAGACTGAAGCTAATTGGCTAGGGCTCCTGTGCTACCACTGAAGCCCACTCCTGGGCTACAAGACCCGGACCCATTTACTGCCGGTACGGAGCACGGAACCCCGCCTATCCTCTACGACTGGAATACCGACATAATCTGCCCGGGGACTCCAACAGGCCCCTCAGGCGTGACGCCCGCTGAAGGCCCATTCTGCTAACCTACTAGGCCTGTTAGCTACCTAGAGCTACCTGGAACCCTACTAATTCCACGACTGGTCTATCGACGTCACCGCACGAAGAGGCAAAAACAGACTCCCCCCCCCCCCCCCCCATCGCGACGTCCCCCAAAGGCTAACTTGCCTGCCCCGGTCTGCTAACTGCTAGCTTATCTTGCAGCTAGCGCAGCCAGGAAGCTAGCACCAGTTAGCAAACACAATTCTACAATTCACAACCTCTCTTTCGCCATCGCTATCCGGCTTGGATTCTCTGTCGACACGACCACGTCTGGTTTGCAGACGTGCCCTCAACCGCTGCCCTCAACCGGCCTCCGTCTGAGCAGACCCCCTCCGTCTGAGCAGACCACCCCCCCGGGCTACTAACTTTAAACACGTGCTAGCTTAGTGGAGGCCTCACTACTCCATCTACGGCTGCCCCCTGGACACTATGATCACTTGGCTACATAGCTGATGCCTGCTTGACTGTCCATTAATTCACGGTACTCCATTCTGTTTATTTGTGTTTTATCTGTCGGCTCTGTGCCTTAACTCAGGATCTGTGTGTAGTTAATCCGACCCTCTCTGCCCAGTCGTCGCCATTTTTACCTTCTGTTGCTGTGTTAGCTGACTAGCTGCTGTTATTTCACCTGCTGTTTTAGCTAGCTCTCCCAATCATGACCTGCAATCACTTTATGCCTTATTGTATGTCTCTCTCTAATATCAATATGCCTTACATACTGTTGTTCAGGCTAGTTATCATTGTTTTGGTTTGCAATGGACCCCGTAGTTCCACTCTCCGTACCTCTGATACCTCCTTTGTCCCACCCCCCACACATGCGGTGACCTCACCCATTGAGACCAGCATGTCCAGAGATACAACCTCTCTTATCATCACCCAGTGCCTGGGCTTGCCTCCGCTGTACCCGTGCCCCACCATACCCTGGTCTGCACATTATGCCCAGAATCTATTCTACTACGCCCATAAATCTGCTCTTTTTATTCCTTGTCCCCAACGCTCTAGGCGACCAGTTTTGATAGCCTTTAGCCGCACCCTCATCCTACTACTCCTCTGTTCCTCGGGTGATGTGGAGGTAAACCCAGGCCCTGCATGTCCCCAGTCACCCTCATTTGTTGACTTCTGTGATCAAAAAAGCCTTGGCCTCATGCATGTCAACATCAGAAGCCTCCTCCCCAAGTTTGCCTTACTCACCGCTTTAGCACACTCTGCCAACCCTGATGTCCTTGCCGTGTCTGAATCCTGGCTTAGGAAGACCACCAAAAACTCTGAGATTTCCATACCCAACTATAACACTTTCCGTCAAGATAGAACTGCCAAAGGGGGAGGAGTTGCAATCTACTGCAGAGATAGCCTGCAAAGTTCTGTCATACTTTCCAAGTCTATGCCCAAACAGTTCGAACTTCTAATTTTAAAAATTAATCTCTCCAGAAATAAGTCTCTCACTGTTGCCGCCTGCTACCGACCCCCCTCAGCTCCCAGCTGTGCCCTGGACACCATCTGTGAATTGATCGCTCCCCATCTAGCTTCAGAGTTTGTTCTGTTAGGTGACCTAAACTGGGATATGCTTAACACCCCGGCAGTCCTACAATCTAAGCTTGATGCCCTCAATCTCACACAAATCATCAAGGAACCCACCAGGTACAACCCTAAATCCGTAAACATGGGCACCCTAATAGACATTATCCTGACCAACTTGCCCTCCAAATACACCTCTGCTGTCTTCAATCAAGATCTCAGCGATCACTGCCTCATTGCCTGTATCCGCCACGGGACCACGGTCAAACGACCACCCCTCATCACTGTCAAACGCTCCCTGAAACACTTCTGCGAGCAGGCCTTTCTAATCGACCTGGCCCGGGTACCCTGGAAGGATATTGACCTCATCCCGTCAGTTGAGGATGCCTGGTCATTCTTTAAAAGTTACTTCCTCACCATATTAGACAAGCATGCTCCGTTCAAAAAATGCAGAACCAAGAACAGATATAGCCCTTGGTTCACTCCAGACCTGACTGCCCTCGACCAGCACAAAAACATCCTGTGGCGAACTGCAATAGCATCGAAGAGCCCCCGTGATATGCAACTGTTCAGGGAAGTCAGGAACCAATACACGCAGTCAGTCAGGAAAGCAAAGGCCAGCTTTTTCAAGCAGAAATTTGCATCCTGTAGCTCTAACTCCAAAAAGTTCTGGGATACTGTAAAGTCCATGGAAAACAAGAGCACCTCCTCCCAGCTGCCCACTGCACTGAGGCTAGATAACACGGTCACCACTGATAAGTCCGTGATAATCGAAAACTTCAACAAACATTTCTCAATGGCTGGCCATGCCTTCCACCTGGTGACTCCAACCTTGGCCAACAGCCCCGCCCCCCCCGCTGCTACTCGCCCAAGCCTCCCCAGCTTCTCCTTTACCCATATCCAGATAGCAGATGTTCTGAAAGAGCTGGAAAACCTGGACCCATACAAATCAGCTGGGCTTGACAATCTGGGCCCCCTATTTCTGAAACTGTCCGCTGCCACTGTCCGCTACCCCTATTACCAGCCTGTTCAACCTCTCCTTCGTGTCATCTGAGATCCCCAAGGATTGGAAAGCTGCCGCTGTCATCCCCCTCTTCAAAGGGGGAGACACCCTGGACCCAAACTGTTACAGACCTATATCCATCCTGCCCTGCCTAGCTAAGGTCTTCGAAAGCCAAGTCAACAAACAGATCACTGACCATCTCGAATCCCACCGTACCTTCTCCGCTGTGCAATCCGGTTTCCGAGCCGGTCACGGGTGCATCTCAGCCACGCTCAAGGTACTAAACGATATCATAACCGCCATCGATAAAAGACATTACTGTGCAGCCGTCTTCATCGACCTGGCCAAGGCTTTCGACTCTGTCAATCACCATATTCTTATCGGCAGACTCAATAGCCTCGGTTTTTCTAATGACTGCCTTGCCTGGTTCACCAACTACTTTGCAGACAGAGTTCAGTGTGTCAAATCGGAGGGCATGTTGTCCGGTCCTCTGGCAGTCTCTATGGGGGTACCACAGGGTTCAATTCTCGGGCCGACTCTTTTCTCTGTATACATCAATGATGTTGCTCTTGCTGCGGGCGATTCCCTGATCCACCTCTACGCAGACGACATCATTCTGTATACTTCCGGCCCTTCCCTGGACACTGTGCTATCTAACCTCCAAACGAGCTTCAATGCCATACAACACTCCTTCTGTGGCCTCCAACTGCTCTTAAACGCTAGTAAAACCAAATGCATGCTTTTCAACCGTTCGATGCCTGCACCCGTACGCCCGACTAGCATCACCACCCTGGACGGTTCCGACCTAGAATATGTGGACATCTATAAGTACCTAGGTGTCTGGCTAGACTGCAAACTCTCCTTCCAGACTCATATCAAACATCTCCAATCCAAAATCAAATATAGAGTCGGCTTTCTATTCCGGAACAAAGCCTCCTTCACTCACGCCGCCAAACTTACCCTAGTAAAACTGACTATCCTACCGATCCTCGACTTCGGCGATGTCATCTACAAAATAGCCTCCAATACTCTACTCAGGAAACTGGATGCAGTTTATCACAGTGCCATCCGTTTTGTTACTAAAGCACCTTATACGACCCACCACTGCGACCTGTATGCCCTAGTCGGCTGGCCCTCGCTACATGTTCGTCGTCAGACCCACTGGCTCCAGGTCATCTACAAGGCTATGCTAGGCAAAGTGCCGCATTATCTCAGTTCACTGGTCACGATGGCTACACCCACCCGTAGCACGCGCTCCAGCAGGTGTATCTCACTGATCATCCCTAAAGCCAAAACCTCATTTGGACGCCTTTCCTTCCAGTTCTCTGCTGCCTGCGACTGGAACGAATTGCAAAAATCTCTGAAGTTGGAGACTTTTATCTCCCTCAACAACTTTAAAAATCTGCTATCCGAGCAGCTAACCGATCGCTGCAGCTGTACATAGTCCATCTGTAAACTACCCACCCAATTTACCTACCTCACCCCCATACTGCTTTTATTTATTTACTTTTCTGCACTTTTGCACACCAGTATCTCTTCTTGCACATGATCATCTGATGATTTATCACTCCAGTGTTAATCTGCTAAATTGTAATTATTCGATTTATTGCCTACCTCATGCCTTTTGCACACATTGTATATAGATTCTCTTTTTTCTACCATGTTATTGACTTGTTTATTGTTTACTCCATGTGTAACTCTGTGTTGTTGTCTGTTCACACTGCTATGCTTTATCTTGGCCAGGTCGCAGTTGCAAATGAGAACTTGTTCTCAACTAGCCTACCTGGTTAAATAAAGGTGAAATAAAATAAAAAAGATGGAGATGGGGGGTAGGAGGAGAGAGAAACGTTCAGGTGTTGGAGGGAGAGGGAGATGGAGATGGGGGGTAGGAGGAGAGAGAAACGTTCAGGTGTCGGAGGGAGAGGGAGATGGAGATGGGGGGTAGGAGGAGAGAGAAACGTTCAGGTGTCGGAGGGAGAGGGAGATGGGGGGGTAGGAGGAGAGAGAAACGTTCAGGTGTCGGAGGGAGAGGGAGATGGGGGGGGGGGGTAGGAGGAGAGAGAAACGTTCAGGTGTTGGAGGGAGAAGGAGATGGGGGGTAGGTGGAGAGAGAGCAGTAGATGGTTACTAGTTAGTATTTCCTTGGAGGGGTAGGTGGAGAGAGAGCAGTAGATGGTTACTAGTTAGTATTTCCTTGGAGGGGTAGGTGGAGAGAGAGCAGTAGATGGTTACTAGTTAGTATTTCCTTGGAGGGGTAGGTGGAGAGAGAGCAGCAGATGGTTACTAGTTAGTATTTCCTTGGAGGGGTAGGTGGAGAGAGAGCAGTAGATGGTTACTAGTTAGTATTTCCTTGGAGGGGTAGGTGGAGAGAGAGCAGTAGATGGTTACTAGTTAGTATTTCCTTGGAGGGCTGTGTGCTTATTGACGTTTTTCTTTTCTGTTAAAACTTGTGGGATTTTTTCCCTTTCTGTGGTGTGTGTGTATAAACAGATGTCATCGACACGTTCTGTACATTATAAGATTTCATTTGGATCAGCGCTAGACTATTGGACACTTGTGTTTTATTGATTACTGTCTGTTTGAGTGTTTTTTCCCCTGCTGCGTGTGTCTGTGTAGGGTGGACTTCTTCATCCCTGGTATGGAGAAGGTAGGAGGATTCTCTGTGTGCTCCAGTCCAGGTCTGCTGCAGAAAGAGGGTGTCATCGAGCTGGCTGTCAAATACACACAACATCCCCCTGCACACTGGATACACACCAAGGTGTGTGTGCATTGAAATTAAAATGTTCACTTGTCGGTAGTGCCTCAAAATCAATCAATAGCTTTGTCAGTATTTCTGCTGGTCACTATCTGTTAATTGCTCTGTCTGTCTCTCTCCCTCCTCTCTGCTCTCTCTCTCCCATTGTGTGTAACAGCGTCTGTTCAGACGTAGCTAAACCGACGCTGCACTGGAAGTCTCTGAAATAGACATTTTCTCCACAATAGGGAGCAGAAAGCAGATCATTCTAGAATGTGGACACATCTCATACCTGAGCTATTTATCAGTACAAAATAATCACTCTCTCCCTCCCCCTCTTTCTGCTCTCACCCTCTTTCTGCTCTCACCCTCTTTCTGCTCTCACCCTCTTTCTGCTCTCACCCTCTTTCTGCTCTCACCCTCTTTCTGCTCTCACCCTCTTTCTGCTCTCACCCTCTTTCTGCTCTCACCCTCTTTCTGCTCTCACCCTCTTTCTGCTCTCACCCTCTTTCTGCTCTCACCCTCTTTCTGCTCTCACCCTCTTTCTGCTCTCACCCTCTTTCTGCTCTCACCCTCTTTCTGCTCTCACCCTCTTTCTGCTCTCACCCTCTTTCTGCTCTCACCCTCTTTCTGCTCTCACCCTCTTTCTGCTCTCACCCTCTTTCTGCTCTCACCCTCTTTCTGCTCTCACCCTCTTTCTGCTCTCACCCTCTTTCTGCTCTCACCCTCTTTCTGCTCTCACCCTCTTTCTGCTCTCACCCTCTCTCCCTCTGCTCTCACCCTCTCTCCCTCTGCTCTCACCCTCTCTCCCTCTGCTCTCACCCTCTCTCCCTCTGCTCTCACCCTCTCTCCCTCTGCTCTCACCCTCTCTCCCTCTGCTCTCACCCTCTCTCTCTCTGCTCTCACCCTCTCTCCCTCTGCTCTCACCCTCTCTCTCTCTGCTCTCACCCTCTCTCTCTCTGCTCTCTCCCCCTCCCTCTGCTCCTGCTCTCACTCTCTCCCTCCTACAGTGCACCATGGACTCCCATGTAGCGATGCGTGTGGGTGGTAACTTTTTCTTTGACCCCCTGCCCTCTGACCCCTCTGTCGACCTGTTGTTGGTGGCTGGGGGCGTGGGCATTAACCCTCTATACTCCATCCTGCTCCATGCCGCTGACCTGCTACGACAGAACCCCACTAACGCAGGGAGGTGCTACCACATAGGCTCCACCCACCTCTGCTACAGTGCCAAGAACACACAGGAGCTGCTCTTCAAGGTGTGTGTGAGAGAGAGGACGTGTGTGTGGTTGCAAGTATTTGTATCAGTGTATATATATTTGTATCAGGATGTATGGTCTTTTCTCATTTGGGCAAAAGCCTGTACTTCAAATCAAATTTTATTAGTCACATGCGCCGAATACAACAGGTTTTGTAGACCTTACAGTGAAATGCTTACTTACGAGCCCCTAACCAACAATGTAGTTTTTTTTTTAAACGATAGGAAATAAAAGTAACAAGTAGTTAAGAGCAGCAGTAAAATACCAATAGCGAGACAATATACAGGGGGTACCGTTACACCCTTTCTCCTCCGTGATCCGGAAACCAATAAGTGGTTGAGGAGATGTCAATTCATTAGTAGGTCGAACAGAAGTGTCCTGCCTTCCTCTATAGCCTCCTTTCATCGAGGATACCAGAGTCCTTTGCGGAAGAGTTTTAAAATCTGCCACACCCCCTTTGAATCAGCTTTTGTTTTGTCGGAGGAGAAATGCATGCACGTTTAAAAACAATATTCTACTTACTGTTTTATCTATAATGTCTTGTTTGAATCACTTCACACATTTTAATTTGGGATCCACCCCTGTAAACATAATTTTCCTGATGACGCGTGAGTGGAGAAGGAGTCTCATTTCATACAGCGTATTTTCGTCCACATTCCCTCTCCTCGCCGCCTTGCCTCGATTAACTTTCACCGTTTTCAAAAGGAGGTGAGGGAGAACGGAGAAGAAGACGCAGGAGTTGAACAAATCTAATTGAGAAATGGCCTGTGTGTAGGAATGAGACCAATACTTGTTCTTCCCGTCCCTGTTCTGCTCTCAGAAAAGCATCATAAATGTGTGTAAGGAATTCCCCGAGAAATTCTCCTGTGACTTCCACATCACCGCACAGACCGCAGACATCGACCAGGAACTCCAACCGTACATGAACCGTAAGTACCACAGAATGACCTTAACACAACCGCAAATGTTTACTGACAGAATCTACAGAGGGTTGGTATACTTTGGCTTTGAAATGATCTATATTTGAACTGGATATGCTTCCATTGGTTGCAAAACGGATACATTCTCAATTAATTGAAATGGATGCTAGTCCCAGAATGGTAGTACTGGTATGAAAGTGTTTTTAGCTACTTTTTAATGTATGTTTTTAAAGTCTTTAAAAAAATAATGGCACTTCTAATAAATGTTGAATTGATCTTCCCCAGGTGGGAGGCTGTCAGAGGGGGGGTTGCGTCGCCACGTCGACCCTAACACCACTCTGTGTTACCTGTGTGGCCCTCCACCCATGATAGAGAGCATGGTCGAGACCCTACTCAGCCTAGGCCTATCCCAGGAAAGGATACTGTTTGAGAAGTGGTGGTAGTGTGTACTAGAGACAGACCTCTTCATCATCATCTAACCCCGGCCTAACTATCCCTGCTCTCTCCTCTAGTGCCTAGGAGATCAGACCAAGCACCAGCCCACGTTACCATGGCAACATGTCAAGGACTATTGGACCATATTTGTCCGGAGCTGCACACATCATTTTATTTATTTAACTTCACCTGAACATGCGTCTATACTAGGGCTGTGAAGGTCAGCCGGTGATTGTCGTGTATAACTGACCGTTAATTAACAAACACATTTAGCATCTCCTGGCTTCCACTCATAGCCTACAAGCCCCTGACGCTGACCGTTGGAACATCTAGACTACTGTTTAAAAGTTTGGGGTCACTTAGAAATGTCCTTGTTTTTGAAAGAAAGCACATTTTTTGTCCATTTTAAAATAACATCAAATTGATCAGAAATGCAGTGTAGACATTAATGTTGTAAATGACTATTGTGCTGAAAACTACAGATTTTTATGGAATATCTACATAGGTGTACAGAGGCCCATTATCAGCAACCATCACTCCTGTGATCCAATGGGACGTTGTGTTAACTAATCCAAGTGTATCATTTTAAAAGGCTAATTGATCATTAGAAAACCCTTTTGCAATTGTTAGCACAGCTGAAAACTGTTGTTTTGATTTAAAGAAGCAATAAAACTGCCTTCTTTAGACGAGTTGAGTATCTGGAGCATCAGCATTTGTGGGTTCGATTACAGGCTCAAAATGGACAGAAACAAAGCCCTTTCTTCTGAAACTCGTCAGTCTATTCTTGATCTGAGAAATGAAGGCTATTCCATGCGAGAAATTGCCAAGAAACTGAAGATCTCGAACAACGCTGTGTACTACTCCCTTCACAGAACAGCGCAAACTGGCTCTAAAAAGAGGAGTGGGAGGCCCCGGTGCACAACTGAGCAAGAGGACAAGTACATTAGAGTTTCTAGTTTGAGAAACAGACGCCTCACAAGTCCTCAACTGGCAGCTTCATTAAATAGTACCCTCAAAACATCAGTCTCAACGTCAACAGTGAAGAGGCGACTCTGGGATGCTGGCCTAGGCAGAGTTCCTCTGTCCTGTGTCTGTCTTCTTTTGCCCATCTTAATATTTTCTTTTTATTGGCCAGTCTCAGATATGGCTTTTTCTTTGCAACTGCCTAGAAGGCCAGCATCCCAGAGTCGACTCTTCACTGTTGATGTTGAGACTTGTGTTTTGCGTGTACTATTTAATGAAGCTGCCAGTTGAGGACTTGTGAGACGTCTAGTTTGAGAAACAGACACTCTAATGTACTTGTCTTCTTGCTCAGTTGTGCACCGGGGCCTCCCACTCCTCTTTCTTTTCTGGTTAGAGCCAGTTTACGCTGTTCTGTGAAGGGGGGAGGCATGCGCTATTTCTTGCCTTACTGAGCACACAAGCTTGGAGTCATTCACAAGTGATAGGCTAAAATTGTCACCCATCAGACTATTCTTGATTTAATCTTGTCTTTAAGTGCATGGATGACATTTAGTTTATGTAAATAGCAAATGGAGGACGCTTTTCCTGTGGTTCATTTTCATGCCAGCCAGGTAGGATATACTTCTGTTGTAAAGAGAAGCAATGTGCTTAATATAATAAGTAAATATCGTAGACCTAGCCCATAGAAAGCTGATTGGATCCTCTTTTTAATAGAGGCCATCAAAAAAAAAAAAATCTCAGAAATTGCATAGCCTATAGAAATGTTGAGCAACATGAGCTCATGGGCTCTTACGAAGTTTGATTACATTTTCCAATACATTTGCATTGATGTCAGTGATTAGAGGGACAATAGAGCGCTAACCTAGTGGTTAGCAAGTTTGGTAGGCTACTAATGAGCATCGGAGCTTGGAGAAGCCTTGTTACGTGACTAAACAGTCATGTTGAATTTGACTGCGGTAATGACTCGTGACCACTGGTGTGGCAGTAATACGGTCACAATAACAGCACAAGTCTCTACCAGGTACTAACTTGAACAATTGGCTTGACTTGGGTACAACTTGAACAAATTAATGCATCTTTACCATGAATATTCACTTGGCTCAGGTGTTCATCAAATGCAATGAACATAAGTTGTACAAGGCTCATTGCACTGAGCCTGACTGATTTTGACCTCTGACCCGTGTGAAGTGCAGTATAAAATGTATATATACGTTTCTTGATGGTGCACATTGCCCAGTGGAGAAACGTTCTCAACTGTTTTCTGATTATGAAAATAAATAATTTTATTCAGTGGATATAGTTTGAGGAAATAATGTGTGTGTGCAATTCTGTACAGTATAAATATCTGATAATTTCTTGCAGTAGAAATAATTTATAAAGGAATGTTTTTCAAACAAGACCGAGCCTAGTCTGGCTAACACCAGCCCTCAAAGTCTTTCTGACTGTGGTCACGTGGCTTGCGTAAGCCAGGCTAGACCTAACCACACAGCAGAACCCCTGTTTATACCTGGTGCTAACATGATACCTGTGTCCTGATCTTTTCCACATTCTTATTGTGCCCACATTTTTTTAAGTTTAAATGATTCTAATAACTGATTGTGATTAGATAGTTGGGAATGATTTGATGGGTTATATGACAGCTCAGTGGATGTAGTTAAATAAAAGAAACCCTTTCAGAGGTGGATGGAGGGCAGGAAACACGGGTTGTGAACAGCAAGGTTGTCAATTTGAATCCCAACGCGACTTGTTTTCCAACCCTACACAACGTAACTAATCACATTTTAGTGTCATGCTGAAGATCTTCAAATATGTGAAAAACAAGTGTGGTGCTCTCCCCCTACTGGCGCAATGGACTAGGCACTGGGGATAGGGACCAGAAGGTCCCAGGTTCTAATCTTTGATGCCCCTTTTCAAAAAAGGTATATTTATAGCCCTGGTTACACCTTGCATTAAAATGTGGTTTCTTTATCTGATCAAGGGGTGTCAATGAGAATGTAGACACGCTCAGCACACATTGTTAGCACCAGATATAAAGGGGCTAGAGAGAAAATCACACCAGCGAGTGTATTTATAGAAAGTTTTTTTTAAACTATGCAGACCTTAACACATCTATCACACACATCCTGGCAAGTGTCCCCTCATCCCATCTCTCTCTTCCTCTCACTTACACATCACAACTTCTTCCAATCATCACACACTCATCCAGGCCTGAAATCGCACACACACCTCTCACAAATGAGTTTGCATATAGAGAGGCAGAGGGGATCTGTCATGGTGCACTGTAATATAGCCTCCTGGTGGTCCATGTCCGCTGAAATCGTTTTGTTTTGCTCCTCAGATGTGAGAAGACTGAGGGGTTTAAACAGAATTAAGAGTTGAAATAAAAGAAAACGAAGTCAGTATATTGTTTTGAGAACAGTTTATTCCTTCTGTTTGTCTGTAATAAAGAATATGTCTCAAATGGCACCCTATTCCCTATATAGTGCACTACATAGGGAATAGGGTGCCAGGCTTGTTTACCACATCACTCACACAACAGGAAGGGGACTATGGTGCTGTACAAGTATTCCATAAATGCCTTCTGTAAAGTATAATCACTGACCTAACATAACATGATTGGGGAAAGCTATACAGTGACACCTATCCAATCGTTACATTTACATTTTAATCGTTTAGCATACGCTCTTATCCAGAGCGACTTACAGGAGCAATTAGGGTTAAGTGCAATCATGATAAATGAAGGGAGGATACATTTTTCAGTATTCACACAGGGCCATTGTCCTTGACTTTAAATGGGTTAGATAAAGGTGGAGAGAATCTCCTTAAATGTACAGTATTCTATGATACATGTCAAATAGATCTATAAACAGTGGTATGATTGATGTTACCTTGGCAATTAAGGCTCTGACCTACATTATTGGCGTATTCTCATTGGCCCAAAGCAGATGCACAACTGTACAAAAGCATCTCCACATATTTAGGCAATAAGGCCCGAGGAGGTGTGGTGTATGGCCAATATACCACGGCTAAGTGCTGTTCTTAAGCATGACGCAACGCGGAGTGCTTGGACACAGCTCTTACCCGTGGTGTATAGGCCATATATCACAAACCCCGGAAGAGCCTTATTGCTATTATAAACTGGTTACCAACGTAATTAGAGCAGTAAAACAAAATGTTTTGTCGTACCCGTGGTATACGGTCTGAAATACCCTGCCTTTCAGCCATTTAGAATTCAGGGTTCAAACCACCCAGTTTAAAATTGCAAATAATGCCTACTAGGTGAGTACATTACAACACTCCAGGGTGAAGTTTCCCTTAGGTACAGATCTAGAACCCTCCCTCAATCCTAACCTTGACCATTTGTGGGGGAAATGCAAAAACTGACCCAAGATCAGCATCTAGGGGCCACTTCACCCTACTCCAAACGACAACATCTGAGGCCAGAAGGTGAAATGTGTGCCTTGAAGGAAGATTGAAGCCGTTACACGTTGGCAGCAGTCCATATGAATATACACAAATCCATATATATACACTACCGTTCAAAAGTTTGGGGTCACTTAGAAATGTCCTTGGTTTTGAAAGAAAAACACATTTTTGGTCCATTCAAATAACATCAAATTGATCAGAAATACAGTGTAGACATTGTCAATGTTGTAAATGACTATTGTAGCTGGAAACAGTAGATTTTTTATGGAATATCTTCATAGATGTACAGAGGCCCATTATCAGCAACCATCACTCTTGTGTTCCAATGGCACGTTGTGTTAGCTAATCCAAGTTTATAATTTTAAAAGGCTAATTGATCATTAGAAAACACTTTTACAATTATGTTAGCACAGCTGAAAACTGTTGTTTTGATTAAAGAAGCAATAAAACTGGCCTTTAGACTAGTTGAGTATCTGGAGTATCAGCATTTGTGAGTTCGATTACAGGCTCAAAATGGCCAGAAACACAACTTTCTTCTGAAACTCGTCAGTCTATTCTTGTTCTGAGAAAGGAAGGCTATTCCATGCGAGAAATTGCCAAGAAACTGAAGATCTTGTACAACGCTGTGCACTACTCCCTTCACAGCACAGCGCAAACTGGCTCTAACCAGAATAGAAAGAGGAGTGGGAGGCCTTGGTGCACAACTGAACAAGAGGACAAGTACATTAGAGTGTCTAGTTTGAGAAACAGACGCCTCACAAGTCCTGAACTAGCAGCTTCACTAAATAGTACCACAAAACACCAGTCTCAATGTCAACAGTGAAGAGGCGACTCTGGGATGCTGGCCTTCTAGGCAGAGTTCCTCTGTCCTGTGTCTGTCTTCTTTTGCCCATCTTAATCTTTTATTTTTATTGGTCAGTCTGAGATATGGCTTTTTCTTTGCAACTCTGCCTAGAAGGCCAGCATCCTAGAGTCACCTCTTCACTCTTGATGTTGAGACTGGTAGTTCCACTAAGCGCAAACCAGATGGGATGGCGTATCCATTTTTTTCCACAGGACAATGACCCAACACACCTCCGGGCTGTGTAAGGGCTATTTTACCAACAAGTAGAGTGATGGAGTGCTGCATCAGATGACCTGGCCTCCACAATCCCCCAACCTCAACCAAATTGAGATGGTTTGGGATGAGTTGGATCGCAGAGTGAAGAAAAAGCAGCCAACAAGTGCTCAGCATATGTGGGAACTCCTTCAAGACTGTTGGAAAAGCATTCCAGGTGAAGCTGGTTGAGAGAATGCCAAGAGTTTGCAAATCTGTCATCAAGGGAAAGGGTGGATATTTGAATCTCAAATATAAAATATATTTTGATTTGTTTAACACTTTTGTGGTTACTACCTGATTCCATCTGTGTTATTTCATAGTTTTGATGTCTTCAATTTTATTCTACAGTCGTGGCCAAAAGTTTTGAGAACGACACTTATTAATTTACACAAAGTTTGCTGATTCAGTGTCTTTAGATATTTTTGTCAGATGTTACAATGGAATACTGAAGTATAATTACAAGCATTTCATGAGTGTCAAAGTGTCAAAGGCTTTTATGGACAATTACATGAAGTTACTCGTCGCCAAACCCACTGGTTCCAGGTCATCTACAAGACCCTGCTAGGTAAAGTCCCCCCTTATCTCAGCTCGCTGGTCACCATAGCAGCACCTACCTGTAGCACGCGCTCCAGCAGGTATATCTCTCTAGTCACCCCCAAAACCAATTCTTCCTTTGGACGCCTCTCCTTCCAGTTCTCTGCTGCCAATGACTGGAACGAACTACAAAAATCTCTGAAACTGGAAACACCTATCTCCCTCACTAGCTTTAAGCACCAGCTGTCAGAGCAGCTCATAGATTACTGCACCTGTACATAACCCATCTACAATTTAGCCCAAACAACTACCTCTTTACCTACTGTATTTATTTATTAATTTATTTTGCTCCTTTGCACCCCATTATTTCTGTCTCTACTTTGCACTTTCTTCCACTGCAAACCAACCATTCCAGTGTTTTTTAGTTTTTATTTTACTTGCTGTGTTGTACTCACTTCGCCTCCATGGCCTTTTTATATTTTTATTTATTTATACATATATCTGTTTGCCTTCACCTCCCTTATCTCACCTCACTTGCTCACATTGTATATAGACTTATTTTTTTTCACTGTATTATTGACTATATGTTTGTTTTACTCCATGTGTAACTATGTGTTGTTGTATGTGTCGAACTGCTTTGCTTTATCTTGGCCAGGTCGCAATTGTAAATGAGAACGTGTTCTCAATTTGCCTACCTGGTTAAATAAAGGTTAAATAAAAAATAAAAAAATAAAAAAACATGAAGTTGATGCAAAGAGTCAATATTTGCAGTGTTGACCCTTCTTTTTCAAGACCTCTGCAATCTGCCCTGGAATGCTGTCAATTAACTTCTGGGCCACATCCTGACTGATGGCAGCCCATTCTTGCATAATCAATGCTTGGAGTTTGATAGAATTTGTGGGGTTTTGTTTGTCCACCCGCCTCTTGAGGATTGACCACAAGTTCTCAATGGGATTAAGGTCTGGGGAGTTTCCTGGCCATGAACCCAAAATATTGATGTTTTGTTCCCCGAGCCACTTAGTTATCACTTTTGCCTTATGGCAAGGTGCTCCATCATGCTGGAAAGGGCATTGTTCGTCACCAAACTGTTCCTGGATGGTTGGGAGAAGTTGCTCTTGGAGAATGTGTTGGTACCATTCTTTATTCATGGCTGTGTTCTTAGGCAAAATTGTGAGTGAGTCCACTCCCTTGGCTGAGAAGCAACCCCACACATTAATGGTCTCAGGATGCTTTACTGTTGGCATGACACAGGACTGATGGTAGCACTCACCTTGTCTTCTCTAGACAAGCTTTTTTCTGGATGCCCCAAACAATCGGAAAGGGGATTCATTAGAGAAGATTACTCTACCCCAGTCCTCAGCAGTCCAATCCCTGTACCTTTTGCAGAATATCAGTCTGTCCCTGATATTTTTGCTGGAGATAAGTGACTTCTTTGCTGCCCTTCTTGACACCGGGCCATCCTCTAAAAGTCTTCACCGCACTGTGCATGCAGATGCACTCACACCTACCTGCAGCCATTCCTGAGCAAGCTCTGTACTGGTGGGGCCCCGATCCCGCAGCTGAATCAACTTTAGGAGACGGTCCTGGCGCTTGCTGGACTTTCTTAGGCGCCCTGAAGCCTTCTTCATAACAATTGAACCGCTCTCCTTGAAGTTCTTGATGATACGATAAATGGTTGATTTAGGTGCAATCTTACTGGCAGCAATATCCTTGCCTGTGAAGCCCTTTTTGTGCAAAGCAATGATGATGGCATGTGTTTCCTTGCAGGTAACCATGATTGACAGAGGAAGAACAATGATTCCAAGCACCACCCTCCTTTTGAAGCTTCCAGTCTGTTATTCGTACTCAATCAGCATGACAGAGTGATCTCCAGACTTGTCCTCGTCAACACTCACACCTGTGTTAATGAGAGAATCACTGACATGATGTCAGCTGGTCCTTTTGTGGCAGGGCTGAAATGCAGTGGAAATGTTTTTGGGGGATTCAGTTCATTTGCATGGCAAAGAGGGACTTTGCAATTAATTGCAATTCATCTGATCACTCTTCATAACATTCTGGAGTATATGCAAATTGGCATCATACAAACTGAGGCAGCAGACTTTGTGAAAATGAATATTTGTGCCATTCTCAAAACTTTTGGCCACGACTGTACAATGTAGAAAATAGTAAAAATAAAGAAAAACCCTTGAATGAGTAGGCCTTCTTAAACTTTTGACCGGTAGTATAGATATATATATATCTATACATATGTGCACATATATATATACAGTTGAAGTCGGAAGTTTACATACACCTTAGCCAAATACATTTAAACTCCGTTTTTCACAATTCCTGACATTTGATCTTAGTAAAAATTCCCTGTCTTAGTTCAGTTAGGATCACCACTTTATTTTAAGAATGTGAAATGTCAGAATAATCGTAGAGAGAATGATTTATTTATTTCATCACATTCCCAGTGGGTCAGAAGTTTACATACACTCAATTAGTATTTGGTAGCATTGCCTTTAAATTGTTTAACTTGGGTCAAACGTTTCGGGTAGCCTTCCACAAGCTTCCCACAATAAGTTGGCTGAATTTTGTCCCATTCCTACTGACAGAGCTGGTGTAACTGAGTCAGGTTTGTAGGCCTCTTTGCTCGCACACGCTTTTTCAGTTCTGCCCACACATTTTCTATAGGATTGAGGTCAGGGCTTTGTGGTGGCCACTCCAATACCTTGACTTTGTTGTCCTTAAGTCGTTTTGCCACAACTTTGGAAGTATGCTTGGGGTCATTGTCCATTTGGAAGACCCATTTGCGACCAAGCTTTAACTTCCTGACTGATGTCTTGAAATGTGGCTTCAATATATCCACATAATTTTCCCTCACATGAAGCCATCTATTTTCTGAAGTGCACCAGTCCCTCCTGCAGTAAAGCACCCCCACAACATGATGCTGCCACCCCTGTGCTTCACGGTTGGGATGGTGTTCTTTGGCTTGCAAGCATCCCCCTTTATCCTCCAAACACAACGATGGTCATTATGGCCAAACAGTTCAATTTTTGTTTAATCAGACCAGAGGACATTTCTCCAAAAGTATGATCTTTGTCCCCATGTGCAGTTGCAAACCGTAGTCTGGCTTTTGTATGCCGGTTCTGGAGCAGTGGCTTCTTCCTTGCTGAGCGGCCTTTCAGGTTATGTCAATATAGGACTTGTTTTACTGTGGATATAGATACTTGTGTACCTGTTTCCTCCAGCATCTTCACACAGTCCATTGCTGTTGTACTTTTCGCACCAAAGTACATTCATCTCTAGGAGACAGAACGCGTCTCCTTCCTGAGCGGTATGACGGCTGTGTGGTCCCATGGTGTTTATACTTGCGTGCTATTGTTTGTACAGATGAACGTGGTACCTTCAGGCGTTTGGAAATTGCTCCCAAGGATGAACCAGACTTGTGGAGGTCTACCATTTTTTTCTGATGTCTTGGCTGATTTCTTTTGATTTTCCCATGATGTCAAGCAGTGGCACTGAGTTTGAAGGTAGGCCTTGAAATACATCCACAGGTACAGCTCTTCTTGACTCAAATGATGTCAATTAGCCTATCAGAATCTTCTAAAGCCATGACATCATTTTCTGGAATTTTCCAAGCTGTTTAAAGGCACAGTCAACTTAGTATTTGTAAACTTCTGACCCACTGGAATTGTGATACAGTGAATTATAAGTTAAATAATCTGTCTGTAAACAATTGTTGGAAAAATGACTTGTGTCATGCACAAAGTAGATGTCTTAACCGACTTGCCAAAACTATAGTTTGTTAACAATACATTTGTGGAGTAGTTGAAAAATGAGTTAATGACTCGTTTAACAATATATATATATACAGTATATACTGTATACGACTCCAGGTTTGATACAGTACCAGGAATATAACTTAACCACCATTCTGTTAAGTGCCTTGGTTTCAATCGATGAGCTACTAGTGCTTCATCCTATTCTGTCATTCTTTATATTTATTATTTCCATTCCAGGGTTAAAATAGTAGGCTGTTTGAAATATTACAACTTGCTGAGCGTGCCTAGAGTGTCAGGTGGGCTGGGTTTGCACTTTTGGTACTTTTCCATTGGTTCCATCTAGGCAAGGCACCATGCAAGCTCAATCAAGCAATCTTACAAATACTATTTGAATCCAGGTCAGGGCCTGTAACGTTATTCAGAACACATCTCAGAGTAGGGGTGCTGATGTAGGATCAGTTCCCCGCTTATTCATTAGATCAGCACTCCTACTCAGGCGCTTTATATTTAATTATATCTAATTAACATACTCCAGAAAACAGCGCTCTCTCACTCAGCTGCTGTGTGATCTTCTCCTCTGATTTCTCTTCATCATTCTTCTGATTGACAAATTGATCTGCAAACCTAACGGCCTTCTCATGTCTGGCCAATAGGGCTTTGCCATTCCCCCGCTCTACTTCCTGGTTGAGGTCTGTGGCCCCACCCTCTGTACCCTGGGTGAAGTCTTCTTGAAATTCTGTCTCGCACTCTCTCTCCTCTTCTCTCTTGATTCCTTCTCTGTCTACGGTTCTCCCTTTCTCATATCTTTTGTTCTCACAATTCCTTCTCGCCTCTCTCTCCTCCTCCTCTTCCATGTTCCTCTTCTGTCCATCCATCCCTCTCTCCATCACTGGGGATGTGTCCTTTCTCTCCTCTTTCTTCTCTAGCATTTCTCCAGCAGAGTTTTTCTTCGGCTTGTTCCGACCCCTGAGGTTCAACTTCTGAAAGATAGACATTTTAAGGATATGTTTTTTTCTTTCTATAAACTCTCTCTCTTCAGACACCTGACAAATGACTACAACAATCTCTGTGATGCCTCTCTTGGACAGTTAACAGCAAAGAATTGACTGAAGAAAGTTATCTTTTTGACTGTAATGTACTAAGAAATTACTATTTTTAGAACATAAAACTCTCCCCCTGAGTGTTAACAGAACCAGAGTAGGCCTATATCAGCTGGGTTATCTACAGCTACATTTAGAAGTATGACTTTTTAATGACACCGACTGTGACACAGCATTGTGTAAGGTACAAGGAAAGAGTGAGCGATGGAGAGAGAGAAAGACAGACAGAGAACTAGAGGAATAAAACAGTGAGGAACCTTGAACTCTTTCCTGTTGCGTTGCAAGGCAGGTCTCTGGAGGAAGAGGATCTGCTTTGTGGACAAACTGCCATCACTAAGGAGAGAACAGTGCTATTAACGTAATGTACATCACTACTGGCTTCACATCTTGGAACTTGATATTAGAACTTCTGAGTCCTATACTGTATCTTATAGTGTGAAAGAAAATGTGAAATGTAATTTTGTTCCAAATGATGTGCAGTGTTCCAATGTTTAGTATGGTTTAGAGAAATACTGTAACTATTAGTCTGTGCTAGGCTAGTGCTCCTGACTGGTAGGTTGGGACAGCACCTGTTGGTCTTAACGATGGGAGTAGGCAGCACACACGTCAGTCTCCATCCATAGGGAGCCAGAGACTGGAGCAAGGGTATGTAGTCTGTCCTTACCACTACACCCTGGAAGGGAGAAAAAACAGTGTCACACACACGTCGACAATGGTCGCTCGGGTGCACACACACGCACACATTTACACGCACGCACACACACTCACATCGACAATGGTCCACTGCTCCACCACGATGGCGTCGTATGAAGTGGGTGGGGTTTCTTCTGAGGAGCTCTGAAAGATGAACACACTGTCCACGGAGGAGACCCCGCTGTCTGAAAGAGAGAGAGAGATAGAAACTCAACAACTTCTTCTGTTACAGTTGAATCTCTTCCACAGATTTGGAAAAGATAGAGTTGATCCGTTCTTGGCTTTGATGTACTTCCATGCATCAAGGGTGAAGGAACATGGATAAGCTTTGATGTACTTCCATGCATCAAGGGTGAAGGAACATGGGTAAGCTTTGATGTACTTCCATGCATCAAGGGTGAAGGAACATGGGTAAGCTTTGATGTACTTCCATGCATCAAGGGTGAAGGAACAGGGGTAAGCTTTGATGTACTTCCATGCATCAAGGGTGAAGGAACATTGGCAAGCTTTCCAAGTAGGCCTTTACCATTTTCCCCTTAATTCCAAAAGTTGTAAGTATGTTCACCATGGTAAACACTACAGCACTAGGGTTGTCAAAGAGCTGTTTGTGCTCTTCCTAACTGCAATGCTCATGGACAAGCCAAACAGTCTGGCCTCACTGAAATCTTCAAATATGAACATGTTATCATTAATGAGCTAGAACCTATTGTTTGGCATGACAATGGAGTTTGGAGTTTGACAGCACAAACTGACTGACACTCTGGCTACTACTGTATTACACATCACCATTGTGCAAAACATACCATTGTCGTCTCCAATGTGAAAGAAGCCGTCGATGAGGTGAGCTCCGCTGATGAAATGCTGGGTCATGTGGTCCAGCCAGTGGGCGTCAACCTCAGTCACTAGCCCTGCCTCTCTCTGCAGCTGCAGCGGAACCCTGAGGGAGTAGAACCTCAGAGAGCTGGACAGCTCCCCCGTGTGGTTGTACAGGGCAAACAGCTGCACCCCTACACACACAGACACACACAGACACAGAGAGAGAGACACATAGCATTAGTTTTAAATACTATACACAAGTCTGAAATCAATCAATATTATATTATTCAGTAATATTCAGTATAAAATCACAACAGCAACCTCTATAACCCAGTGGCAACAGTAGTAGACTTCACACTCACTGCTCTGTGCTGGTGGAGACCCTACAGCCCTCTTTTCTCTGTCTGGACTCTTGACCCGGATGTGATTGTTGTTGTTGTGGGTCGGAACTCTGCTGCTCCTCAGATGCTCATCCGGGTCACCGCCCGTGCCCTCGTTTCTATGGTTACACCCCCTCTCAGCCCCGGACTCTGACCCGTGGTCACCGTTGTCTAGTTCTGGTGACCGGACCAGGTTGTCTGAGCCGTGGTCTATTTCCGGTCTCTGGTTGTGGTTCTGTGTCTGAGGGCTTGGACTCTGTCTGTCTCCCTGGCACGGTCTGTCTGCGTCTGGACCACCAAGTCCATGTGTTAACTCTGTTGGGCTGAAGTTGGGTAGTAGAATCCTGATGAATTCTGCTTGGCTTTCATTCTGTTGTCTCTCTATACATGTGGTCTCTATTGTGTTGTTAGAATGTAGTTGATCCTGGTCGCCAGGGAGTTCTGTTGGGGCGTGGTTGTGGTTCTGTTGGTCACTAGATGGATCTCTTTGGCTGGGTCTCTCTGGTGAGTCTGCTGGTTCATCTGGACAGCGGTTTGGTTGGTCTTCTATTGAGGCTATTTTGCCTGGACTGTGGTCGTGTTCTCTGTTTGATGATTCTATTGGAGTAGAGTCCTGTGTGAGATCTAGCGGTCCTGTGGAGCTCAAGTCCAGCTCCACCTGACTGGTATCTGTAGGGTTCTGCTCAATTGTTCTGAGGTCAACCGACTTGTGTTCTGGTGTTTTCACTTCTGTGTTCCGGTTGTGTTCTGGTTCTAGGAGGTTCTGGTGGGGTTCTGCAGAGTCTGTAGGGCTGGGATCCGGTATCGTGGGTTCTGAGGGACTGGTGGGGTGTCTGTGTATGGGGGAGGGGCTGGAGTGCAGGGAGGACAGGTCCTCAGGGTCCAAGTGCCCCAGGAAACAGGGTCCCCCGCCAGGCTGCTGCAGGAAGCCCACAAACAGCATACCCTGCTCCGCCATGTCCTGGATCTGGTCAAACACAAACACACACACACACACACACACACACACACACACACACACACACACACACACACACACACACACACACACACACACACACACACACACACACACACACACACGGTAGTGGTCACTTAGCAGACACATACAGTACCAGTCAAAAGTTTGGACACACCTTCTCATTCAAGGGTTTTTCTTTATATTTACTATTTTCTACATTGTAGAATAATAGTGAAGTCATCAAAACTATGAAATAACACATATGGAATCATGTAGTAACCAAAAAAGTGTTAAATAAATCAAAATATATTTTATACTTGAGATTCTTCCAGCTTCATGAGGTAAAATGCGTTTCAATTAACAGGTGTGCCTTGTTAAAAGTTAATTTGTGGAATTTCTTTCCTTCTTAATGCGTTTGAGCCAATCAGTTGTGTGACAAGGTAGGGGTGGTGGACAGAAGATTTGGTAAAATACCAAGTCCATATTATAGCAAGAACAGCTCAAACAAGCAAAGAGAAATGACAGTCCATCATTAAGATATCGGAAAATGTGTGCAGTCGCAAAAACCATCAAGCGCTATGATGAATCTGACTTTCATGAGGACCGACACAGGAAAGGAAGACCCAGAGTGACCTCTGCTGCAGAGGATAAGTTCATTAGAGTTACCAACCTTAGAAATTGCAGCCCAAATAAATGCTTCACAGAGTTCAAGTAAGAGACACATCTCAACATCAACTGTTCAGAGGAGACTGTGTGAATCAGGCCTTCATGGTCGAATTGCTACAAAGAAACCACTAATAAAGGACACCAATAAGAAGAAGAGATTTGCTTGGGCCAAGAAACACGAGCAATGGACATTAGACCAATGGAAATCTGTCCTTTGGTCTGATGAGTCAAAATTTGGTCTGATGAGTCAACAGCCGTGTCTTTGTGAGACGCAGAGTAGGTGAGCGGATGATCTCCGCATGTGTGGTTCCCACCGTTTTGCAGGATGAGGTGAGGATGAGGTGTGATGGTGTGGGGGTGCTTTCTGCAGCATTCTGCAGCGATACGTCATTCCATCTGGTTTGCGCTTAGTGGGACTATCATTTGTTTTTCAACAGGACATTGACCCAACACACCTCCAGGCTGTGTAAGGGCTATTTTACCAAGAAGGAGAGTGATGGAGTGCTGCATCAGATAACCTGGCCTCCACAATCACCCAACCTCAAACCAATTGAGATGGTTTGGGATGAGTTGAACTGCAGAGTGAAGGAAAAGCAGCCAACAAGTGCTCAGCATATGTGGGAACTCCTTCAAGACTGTTGGAAAAGCATTCCTAATGAAGATGGTTGAGAGAATGCCAAGAGTGTGCAAAGCTGTCATCAAGGCAAAGGGTTGCTACTTTGAAGAATCTAAAATATATTTTGATTTGTTTAACAGTTTTTTGTTTACTACATGATTCCATATGTGTACTTGTACTGTACACTCAAGCACACAGACACGGACGGACACATACACACACACACTCTCACATGCCCGATACACATATATATACAAATCATATTCAATCAGTAGCCATTACGCTTACTTGGGGTTACACCCACAGCCTCATTTACACACTACAGACATTCTGCAAAACATCCTGCAAACAGCCTATCATCCCTAAAGACCAAGTATTCTAATGACAAAGGAACCTCATTATCCACGGTCTGTATGTGCGTTTGTCATTACCGTGTGTGTGTCATTCTCCCTCTCCCTCCCACAGAGTTCCTCTGGTTAACTGTCAGTTGATATTAATGCTGACAGTTTGAGAGGGGCTCGTTAGAGAGAACACAGAATGCTAACTACCACCAATAATAACGAGACATCTTTCCCCATTACCATCCCTCCTTCAATGACAATCAACACACACACACACATTTTTGTTGGGGGAGGCAGATGAAGATGAGGGACAGTGAACAGACACTGCCCAACTCTTGAGTGTGTCAAGATGTGAGTATAAATACAAAATGTGTGTGTGTGTGTGTGTGTGTGTGTGTGTGTGTGTGTGTGTGTGTGTGTGTGTGTGTGTGTGTGTGTGTGTGTGTGTGTGTGTGTGTGTGTGTGTGTGTGTGTGTGTGTGTGTGTGTGGGGGGATTATTACTCAATCCCACCCACAGGCTTATTATACCTCCTTGACATGTACTTATTCATGTTTGGTGTGTCCATGTACGCAAGAGCACACGTGTGTGTGTCATAAGAAGGAAGTGTGCCAAACCCTGTAGTGTGAAAAGACCCATCAATGTCCCCTACTCTTCTATTGCGTCCTGTCCGTGGTCCTTTTCAATGATTCTCCAGCAGCCAGGCTGCTATCTGATTGCCTATTCATGTCACGCTGCCTGACCATATCACATTATACTGAGCCCTGTGCATTTCAATCCAATCACCGCTCCCCTTTATGCTCCGCCTGTTCACATGCAAATCTCCTCAATAAGGCCTGTTCACTTCTCATGGTCGCTGTAGAATGAGATGAATTCACTACTATAAATGCCTAAGAGGGAGTTTGTGATTGTTAAACGATGATGTCACAGCTGATAGTGACATTAGGGGGGCATCTCAATAGTCAAAGTGGCTTCTTCTTCTTCCAGTAAGGAGGCATCCAAGGAAATTAGGATGAGCTTGCCACTAGAATTTTTCAGTCAAATATTAAGGTTCAAATTAAGGGATGAATTTTATAGTGTAATGTCCCTTTAAAGGGACAATCTGCAGTTGCTACATACAATTTTTACTTATAAATTAAAGATATATACCTATTGATTCTTGAAGAATGTAACTTATAAACACCTAATGACTTTAGTTCAACATCAGAACCCATAATATTCGCTTGTTTTACTTGTTTGTAAACAATGCAAACGTAAACAAACACTGTAGCACCTCAAAACATGCTTTAAACTATAATTTCGATATCTTGGATTGGTCAGTCCTTGAATCCATAGCTCGGTCTATGAATTTGAATTTCTCCAGGCCCATTGTTGAGCTTTTTACCAAAACAGAGGCGGGATTCCAACTAAGGATCGGCACTTTAACCCTTTACATTTGTGGGAATTGGCCAATATAGATAGAGCTACACTACTTTTCAAAAGTTTGAGGTCACTTAGAAATGTTCTTGTTTTTTTTTTAAAAAGCAAATTTTTTGTCGATTAAAATAACATCAAATTGATCAGAAATACAGTGTAGACATTGTTAATGTTGTAAATGACTATTGTAGCTGGAAATGGCAGGTTTTTTATGGAATATCCACATAGGCGTACAGAGGCCCATTATCAGGAACCATCACTCCTGTGTTCCAATGGCACGTTGTGTTAGCTAATCCAAGTTTTTCATATTAAAAGGCTAATTGATCATTAGAAAACCCTTTTGCAATTATGTTAGCATAGCTGAAAACTGTTGTTCTGATTAAAGAAGCAATACAACTGGCCTTCTT
The DNA here is from genome assembly GCF_029448725.1 of Salvelinus fontinalis. Classification (NCBI taxonomy): domain Eukaryota; kingdom Metazoa; phylum Chordata; class Actinopteri; order Salmoniformes; family Salmonidae; genus Salvelinus; species Salvelinus fontinalis. The sequence continues at coordinate 28,311,194 of NC_074686.1, forward strand.
TAGACTAGTTGAGTATCTGGAGCATCAGCATTTGTGGGTTCGATTACAGGCTCAAAATGGCCAGAAACAAAGCCCTTTCTTCTGAAACTCGTCAGTCTATTCTTGTTCTGAGAAATGAAGGCAATTCCATGCGAGAAATTGCCAAGAAACTGAAGATCTTGTACAACGCTGTGTACTACTCCCTTCACAGAACAGTGCAAACTGGCTCTAACCAGAATAGAAAGAGGAGTGGAGGCCCCGGTGCACAACTGAGCAAGAGGACAAATACATTAAAGTGTCTAGTTTGAGAAACAGACACCTGACAAGTCCTCAACTGGCAGCTTTATTAAATAGTACCCGCAAAACACCAGTCTCAATGTCAACAGTGAAGAGGCGACTCAGGGATTATGGCCTCCTAGGCAGAGTAGCAAAGAAAAAGCCATATCTCAGGCTGGCCAATAAAAAGAACACAGACACTGGACAGAGGAACTCTGCCTAGAAGGCCAGCATCCCGGAGTCGCCTCTTCACTGTTGACGTTGAGACTGGTGTTTTGCGCGTACTATTTAATGAAGCTGCCAGTTAAGGACTTGTGAGGCGTCTGTTTCTCAAATTAGACATATACTAGGCGGTGTCAGAGGAATTCCCAAAAATTGTCAAAGACTCCAGTCCCCCAAGTCATAGACTGTTCTCTCTGCTACCACACAGCAAGCGGTACCGGATCGCCAAGTCTAGGTCCAAAAGGCTCCTTACCAGCTTCTACCCCCAGGCCATAAGGCTGCTGAACAATGAATCAAATGCCCACCTGGACTATTTACATTACCCCCCCACCCCCCCTTTGTTTTTACACTGCTGCTACTAGTTGTTTATAATCTATGCATAGTCACCTACATGTACAAATGACCTCAACTAACCTGTACCCCTACACATTGACTCAGTACCGGTATTTTATTGTGTTACTTTTTATTTATTTTTTTACTTTAGTTTATTTATGAAATATTTTCTTAAGTCTATTTCTTGAACTGCATTGTTGCTTATGGACTTGTAAGTAAGCATTTCACAGTTGTATTCTGCACATGTGACAAATAACATTTTATTTGAACAGTTCCCCAAGACTGAATTCAAGCATTTCACTGTTGATTTTAGGTGCATTTTACATTTACTGTACTGTTCACCGCATTTGTTGACAACGAAATCTGAAAATATTCTGGATACATTCAGTAACATGATAAGACTATTCCTGGAAAACGTGGGGTAGGTGCAACCTAAGACAAAAAAAATGGTTTGAGTGAGAAAGTGTGCACAGTTGCGAAGCAATTTCAATGCACTTTTATGAATCAAAGAGTCTTCAAGTTGAAGGTGCTTTTTGAGCTCTCCTAGCCGTGCCATTGAGGGACTAGAGCAAGCACACGTTTAGTTGTTTCAGTTGGAACAAAACCCTGCATCACACAATTACTGTTGTTTAAGCAATCCAAAAACGGTCCATTATAAATCGCAATCTGTGTCAAGTGGGCATGATTAGAAAGCGTGTTCTATTGCTAGTAAGTTATAAAATACAACCTTACAGTGTTAGGCTTTCACAAGGCAATTCAGAGAAACAGATCGTCATTTTGGTGAGCATAAAAAGCAGTCATGAGTGCATTTAAATAAACAAACACAAGCTCATTGTGGTCAGAACATCCCAGGGTATGACCACATGTCATCTGGTAACTGTACATCAAACATAGTGATCAGAAACCTTGACCCTGCATATGACATGACTTTTATGATTTGGAGATGTGATGTGACTCACAGGTGTTTGGCTTGCTTGTATGACATCAACATATCATATTTCAAAATACATAGATTCCTCTTCATTTACAGCATTTCTCTCACTCAGACACTGACATTTATTAGTGCCCAAATCTGTAAATTTTCAACCCGAAAGTAAAGGGCTACGATTAAAAATGGAGGAATTTGTTCATCCTAGATCTGTGTCTATGGGTTACTTCTCCCAGAGTGGAGCTGAGTGTAAGTAGTAAGCTGTTCCTAGATCTGTGCCTATGGGTAACTTCTCGCAGAGTGGAGCTGAGTGTAAGTAGTAAGCTGATCCTAGATCTGTGCATTATGACTAATGGGCATGGCTGACCTTCTTCACGTAGTTCTGGATGACTTCTGGGTCAGGGTCCTGTTGACCCGCCACACACACGTCTGTCTCCAGGCGAAGCCCCGCCCACTTCAGCTGGTTCTCTGAACTGGACAGAGAGAAATGAAAGAGGGATGAAGGAAGATATCAGCGGACATTTATGTACCCTATTCCCTATATAGTGCACTACTTTTGCAGGGCTCATAGGGCTATGGTCAAAATGAGTGCACTATGTAGGGAATAGCCATTTAGGACACAGACTTACTTTCTTCTCAAAGAAAGACATGAACGTGTAGAAAGACATGAACGTGTAGAAAGGACTGATGAAGGCCTGAATAAAACTATAGATAATCATGTTTTGTATTCTGGATCTTAGTAATCTATTGTGCTTTAGAGAATGGAAGAAATGAGATTGGTGATAATGGAGGGATGAGAGGAGGAGAGATAAAAGGAGGATACAGTCTGGAAAAAAGGGGAGAGATGAAATGATGGAGAGAGAAGAGGAGAATAGAGGAAAATGGGATGCAAGTGATGAAGGGATCAAATAGAAGACGGTAAAAGAGGAGGATGGTGGAAAGGGAAATGGAGAAATGAAAGGAGGAGAGAGAGGAGGATAGAGGGTTGGAGAGAGATGAAGTGATGGAGAGATAAAAGGAGGAGAGAGTGGAGGATAAAGGGTTGGAGAGAGATGAAGTGATGGAGAGATAAAAGGAGGAGAGAGAGGAGGATAAAGGGTTGGAGAGAGATGAAGTGATGGAGAGATAAAAGGAGGAGAGAGAGGAGGATAGAGGATTGGAGAGAGATGAAGTGATGGAGAGAGTGGAGGATAAAGGGTTGGAGAGAGATGAAGTGATGGAGAGATAAAAGGAGGAGAGAGTGGAGGATAAAGGATTGGAGAGAGATGAAGTGATGGAGAGATAAAAGGAGGAGAGAGGATTGGAGAGAGATGAAGTGATGGAGAGATAAAAGGAGGAGAGAGAGGAGGATAGAGGATTGGAGAGAGATGAAGGGATGGAGAGATAAAAGGAGGAGAGAGAGGGTTGGAGAGAGATGAAGTGATGGAGAGATAAAAGGAGAACAGGAGGCCTCATGGTTCCCCTATCCTAGCACATTGTTCCCCTCCGGCGGGTGTTGATGATGAAATCAGTCGTCGCCATTGTGACAAGTGCCAATTGGCAGGATCACCCAGCTGTGTGTGTGTAGGCACGCACACATGTGAGTATGAGGGAAAGATTGTGTGTGTGTGTGTGTATTTGTGTAAGCATATACAGTATGTGTGGAAGTGTGAGAGAAAAACAGTTTACATTTCTAAGTGTTAGCATGTCTATATACACGGGCCTGCCACACGGGCCTGCCACACACTGTATACAGTCCCTATCTACACGGTGAGAACAGATCTCTGCCAAGAATCCTCTGTGTGAGAATAGGATTCTGCTCAGATTTCACAGATTCTGTGGGGGAGAATAGAATTCAGATGAGGCTCCTGCAGGTGAGAATAGAATTCAGATGAGACTCCTGCAGGTGAGAATAGAATTCAGATGAGGCTCCTGCAGGTGAGAATAGAATTCAGGTGAGGCTCCTGCAGGTGAGAATAGAATTCAGATGAGGCTCCTGCAGGTGAGAATAGAATTCAGATGAGGCTCCTGCAGGTGAGAATAGAATTCAGATGAGGCTCCTGCAGGTGAGAATAGAATTCAGATGAGGCTCCTGCAGGTGAGAATAGAATTCAGATGAGGCTCCTGCAGGTGAGAATAGAATTCAGATGAGGCTCCTGCAGGTGAGAATAGAATTCAGATGAGGCTCCTGCAGGTGAGAATAGAATTCAGATGAGGCTCCTGCAGGTGAGAATAGAATTCAGATGAGGCTCCTGCAGGTGAGAATAGAATTCAGATGAGACTCCTGCAGGTGAGAATAGAATTCAGATGATGCTCCTGCAGGTGAGAATAGAATTCAGATGAGGCTCCTGCAGGTGAGAATAGAATTCAGATGAGGCTCCTGCAGGTGAGAATAGAACTCAGATGAGGCTCCTGCAGGTGAGAATAGAATTCAGATGAGGCTCCTGCAGGTGAGAATAGAATTCAGATGAGGCTCATGCAGGTGAGAATAGAATTCAGATGAGGCTCCTGCAGGTGAGAATAGAACTCAGATGAGGCTCCTGCAGGTGAGAATATAATTCTGATGAGGCTCCTGCAGGTGAGAATAGAATTCAGATGAGGCTCCTGCAGGTGAGAATAGAATTCAGATGAGATTCCTGCAGGTGAGAATATAATTCAGATGAGGCTCCTGCAGGTGAGAATAGAATTCAGATGAGGCTCCTGCAGGTGAGAATAGAATTCAGATGAGGCTCCTGCAGGTGAGAATAGAATTCAGATGAGGCTCCTGCAGGTGAGAATAGAACTCAGATGAGACTCCTGCAGGTGAGAATAGAATTCAGATGAAGCTCCTGCAGGTGAGAATAGAATTCAGATGAGGCTCATGCAGGTGAGAATATAATTCAGGTGAGGCTCCTGCAGGTGAGAATATAATTCAGATGAGGCTCCTGCAGGTGAGAATAGAACTCAGATGAGACTCCTGCAGGTGAAAATAGAATGTCAGAGGCATTCCCTAACTATGTGTCTCTGTGTTCTGTGTAGCAGGCGTTGGTTGCAGGAAATGAGAGTGTATGTGTATATGTTTCCGTACCTTTGTGTGTGTGTGTGTGTGTGTGTGTGTGTGTGTGTGTGTGTGTGTGTGTGTGTGTGTGTGTGTGTGTGTGTGTGTGTGTGTGTGTGTGTGTGTGTGTGTGTGTGTGTGTGTGTGTGTGTGTGTGTGTGTGTGTGTTTCCGTACCTGTGTGTCTCTCTGATGAGGACGGCTCTGTGTAGCTGGCGTTGGATGCGTGCGGGCCTGGGGCCACAAGGGTGGACAAAGGGATGGACAGCCACCAGGACAAAACCCTGACCATACAGCTCCCTCACCTGGACTGGTAACTCTCTCACTGACGACAGACACAGTACTGAGGACACAGACACCTCTGGAGAGAGAAATAGAACGTGTGTGAGAGAGTGAGTAAGTGTTTGGGGGGGTATGTGTGGTTGTGTGTGTGGGTGTGGGGCTGTGTGTGTGGTTGTGTGTATATGTGTGTGTGGGGGGTGTATGTGTGAGTGTGGGTGGTGTGGGGTAGTGTTTGTGTGGGGTGTGTGTTTGTGGTTGTGTGTGGGGGGGTGTGTGTGGAGGGGGTTGTGTGTGGTTGTGTGTGGGGGGGTATGTGTGGTTGGGTATGGGTGGGTGTGGGGTGTGTGTGGGTGGGTGGGTGTGTGGGGGTGTGTGGAGGAGTGTGAGTGGGTGGGTGGGTGGGTGTGAGTGGCAGAGACACACAAAGACAAAGAGGAAGAAAATAAGGGGAATATGAGTGAGTGAAAAAGCAAAGTAGTATATAGGGAGAGAGGGTGTAGGGTTATGGTTAGAGAGGGTTATGATTAGAGAGGGTTACAGTTAGAGGGTTATGATTAGAGAGGGTTATGGTTAGAGAGGGTTAAGGTTTCGGGAGGACAAGTGTGTGAGCAAGAAATAAATCACAAGATCTGTATGTAGGAAAGAGAGAGAGATACAGAGGGAAAGAGAGCGGGAGAGAGAGAGGGAACGATAGAGGGAGAGAGAGAGGAGTGGGAACAGGGGGACAGAGAGAGGGAAAGAGAGACAGAGGGAAAGAGAGGGAGAGAGAGAGGAGTGGGAACGGGGGGACAGAGAGAGAGAGTGGGAATGGGGGGCAGAGAGAGAGAGAGAGAGAGAGAGAGAGAGAGAGAGGAGTGGGAACGGGGGGACAGAGAGAGAGTGGGAACGGGGGGCAGAGAGAGAGAGAAAGAGAGGAGTGGGAATGGGGGGGCAGAGAGAGAGAGAGGAGTGGGAACGGGGGGGCAGAGAGAGAGAGAGTGGGAACGGGGGGCAGAGAGAGAGAGAGTGGGAACGGGGGGCAGAGAGAGAGAGTGGGAACGAGGGGCAGAGAGAGTGAGAGAGAGAGAGAGAGAGAGAGAGAGGAGTGGGAAAGGGGGGGCAGAGTGCGAGAGAGAGGAGTGGGAACGGGGGGGCAGAGAGAGAGAGTGGGAACGGGGGGCAGAGAGAGAGAGAGGAGTGGGAACGGGGGGGTCAGAGAGAGAAAGATAATTATTTAGATATTATAGTTTGAATTAAACCGGAACTCATAGCCTCAAACCACAGCTTAACACTGTCTGGCTTTTGTTTAGTTCACACACACACAACCAAACTACATGTGCTTCGTTCTTCCAGAGGGTATGTACAATAACTCTCCCACAGTGCAGAGTGTGTGTGTTCTTGTGTTTTCCTGTGAGTGTGTGTGTTCTTGTGTTTTCCTGTGAGTGTGTGTGTTCTTGTGTTTTCCTGTGAGTGTGTGTGTTCTTGTGTTTTCCTGTGAGTGTGTGTGTTCTTGTGTTTTCCTGTGAGTGTGTGTGTTCTTGTGTTTTCCTGTGAGTGTGTGTGTTCTTGTGTTTTTCTATGAGTGTGTGTGTTCTTGGGTTTTCCTGTGAGTGTGTGTGTTCTTGGGTTTTCCTATGAGTGTGTGCGCGAGCAGTCTTTCTCTCCTCTGGCATTGGGATAGCAGGGATTAGCTGTGACGTCAGTATTAATGGTTATAGCTACTAGGATCAGCTCCTAGTTGCTCCCATTACAGAACACAATGGAGAGAGAGAGAGGAGCCATCAGAACACAATGGAGAGAGAGAGTGGAGCCATCAGAACACAATGGAGAGAGAGAGGAGCCATCAGAACAAAATGGAGAGAGAGAGAGGAGCCATCAGAACACAATGGAGAGAGAGAGTGGAGCCATCAGAACACAATGGAGAGAGAGAGGAGCCATCAGAACACAATGGAGAGAGAGTGGAGCCATCAGAACAAAATGGAGAGAGAGAGTGGAGCCATCAGGACACAATGGAGAGAGAGAGGAGCCATTAGGACACAATGGAGAGAGAGAGGAGCCATCAGAACACAATGGAGAGAGAGAGGAGCCATCAGAACACAATGGAGAGAGAGGAGCCATCAGAACACAATGAGAGAGAGAGGAGCCATCAGAACACAATGGAGAGAGAGAGAGGAGCCATCAGAACACAATGGCGAGAGAGTGGAGCCATCAGAACACAATGGAGAGAGAGATGAGCCATCAGGACACAATTGAGAGAGAGAGGAGCCATCAGAACACAATGGAGAGAGAGATGAGCCATCAGGACACAATTGAGAGAGAGAGGAGCCATCAGAACACAATGGAGAGAGAGAGGAGCCATCAGGACACAATGGAGAGAGAGAGGAGCCATCAGAACACAATGGAGAGAGAGGAGCCATCAGAACACAATGAGAGAGAGAGGAGCCATCAGAACACAATGGAGAGAGAGAGAGGAGCCATCAGAACACAATGGCGAGAGAGTGGAGCCATCAGAACACAATGGAGAGAGAGATGAGCCATCAGGACACAATTGAGAGAGAGAGGAGCCATCAGAACACAATGGAGAGAGAGAGGAGCCATCAGAACACAATGGAGAGAGAGAGTGGAGCCATCAGAACACAATAGAGAGAGAGAGAGGAGCCATTAGGACACAATGGAGAGAGAGAGTGGAGCCATCAGGACACAATGGAGAGAGAGAGGAGCCATCAGAACACAGTGGAGAGAGAGTGGAGCCATCAGGACACAATGGAGAGAGAGAGGAGCCATCAGAACACAATGGAGAGAGAGAGTGGAGCCATCAGAACACAATGGAGAGAGAGAGGAGCCATCAGAACACAATGGAGAGAGAGTGGAGCCATCAGAACACAATGGAGAGAGAGAGGAGCCATCAGAACACAATGGAGAGAGAGAGAGGAGCCATCAGAACACAATGGAGAGAGAGAGGAGCCATTAGGACACAATGGAGAGAGAGAGAGGAGCCATCAGAACACAATGGAGAGAGAGAGTGGAGCCATCAGGACACAATGGAGAGAGAGTGGAGCCATTAGGACACAATGGAGAGAGAGAGAGAGGAGCCATCAGAACACAATGGAGAGAGAGTGGAGCCATCAGGACACAATGGAGAGAGAGAGGAGCCATTAGGACACAATGGAGAGAGAGAGAGGAGCCATCAGAACACAATGGAGAGAGAGAGTGGAGCCATCAGGACACAATGGAGAGAGAGAGGAGCCATCAGAAAACAATGGAGAGAGAGAGGAGCCATCAGGACACAATGGAGAGAGAGAGGAGCCATCAGGACACAATGGAGAGAGAGAGGAGCCATTAGGACACAATGGAGAGAGAGAGAGGAGCCATCAGAAAACAATGGAGAGAGAGAGGAGCCATCAGGACACAATGGAGAGAGAGAGGAGCCATTAGGACACAGTGGAGAGAGAGAGTGGAGCCATCAGAACACAATGGAGAGAGAGAGAGGAGCCATTAGGAAACAATGGAGAGAGAGAGGAGCCATTAGGATACAATGGAGAGAGAGAGAGGAGCCATCAGAACACAATGGAGAGAGAGAGTGGAGCCATCAGAACACAATGGAGAGAGAGAGTGGAGCCATCAGGACACAATGGAGAGAGAGAGTGGAGCCATTAGAACACAATGGAGAGAGAGAGGAGCCATTAGGACACAATGGAGAGAGAGAGGAGCCATTAGAACACAATGGAGAGAGAGAGGAGCCATTAGGACACAATGGAGAGAGAGAGGAGCCATTAGAACACAATGGAGAGAGAGTGGAGCCTTCAGAACACAATGGAGAGAGAGAGTTGAGCCATCAGAACACAATGGAGAGAGAGAGAGGAGACATTAGGACACAATGGAGAGAGAGAGAGGAGCCATCAGAACACAATGGAGAGAGAGAGAGGAGCCATCAGAACACAATGGAGAGAGAGAGAGGAGCCATTAGGACACAATGGAGAGAGAGAGGAGCCATCAGAACACAATGGAGAGAGAGAGAGGAGCCATCAGAACACAATGGAGAGAGAGAGGAGCACCCAGACACAATGGAGAGAGATTGGCCATATACCACACCTCCTCAGGCCTTATTGCTTAAAATATACCATGAGAGCATTTTATACTGAACAAAAATATAAACACAACATGCAACAATTTCTACGATTTTACTGAGTTAAAGTTCATAAGGAAGGAAATCAGTCAATTGAAATAAATTCATTAGTCCCTAATCTAATCTACATAAGCCCACCCACTTGGGAGCAAAGCCCAGACAATTAGAATTTGTTTTCCCCACAATAGGGCTGTATTACAGACAGAAATACTCGTCAGTTTAATCAGCTGTCCGGGTGGCTGGTCTCAGTATATGACTACAGTATGTCTGTGTGTGTATGGAGTTTGTGCGCATGCATGTTTGAGGTGTGTGTGTGTGTATTGAGGTGTGTGTGTGTGTATTGATGTGTGTGTATAATGAGGTGTGTGTGTAGCCTGTCTGTATGCTTGTCATCCTCTCCCATTCCATCTCATTTGCATGGGCCTGGAGAGACACTAGGCTGAATAAATTAACTGAGCCACACAGAGATGTGTTAGCCATCTCATTCTCAATCTGTTCCCCAGATCATCATCTGGCCTGCTCACACACACACACACACACACACACACACACACACACACACACACACACACACACACACACACACACACACACACACACACACACACACACACACACACACACACACACACACAAGTCAGTGGAGGCTGCTGAGTGGAGGACGGCTCATAATAATGGCTGGAATGGAGCAAATGGAATGGCATCAAACACATGGAAACCATATGTTTGATGTTGTTGATACCTTTCCACTTATTCCACTTCAGCCATTACCACGAGCCTGTCCTCCCCAATTAAGGTGCCACCAACCTCCTGTGATACCAGTGTTCCTGTACATATACAAGCACGCACACACACACACACACACACACACACACACACACACACACACACACACACACATCTACCACACATACTCATCACATGGAAACAAGTTTTTTTTCTAACATTAAAATCTCATACTAAAACCCTGAATCTATAGGGATTCAACCCACCTCCCCTCTCCTCATTCTCTCCCTCTGGTCATTATAACAGCCGGAGATGGATACAATATGATTGTGTCACTAAACAGTAATTTAGGCATCATTATCTTAACACTCCTATTACACTAACCAGCAAGACATACACAACATATTAGGGTAATTCCCCCCTGCAGTGAAATAGGGAGGGGGTAGGGAGGAGTCATTTCATTTTTACATTTACCACATTGGCTTTAAGAGGGCTATCATTCCGCTCTGCCATGAGAACACTCTCTGGAAGTTTACGATGCCAGGTTCTGCCAGTGGGAATGTTGGATACCCACTCCTCTTGACTCCGGAAGTCTTGACCGGTGGGACACATGGAGGGACGGAGGAAGGTGAAATTTACGGTCCAGGTGTTAATCAGCACTTGACCATTGAGAACCGCTACACTCCAGAATGGGAATATTGAATTCTGGAATCAGAATTATGAGTTCTCAAGCTCTAGGTTCTCCACATAGAACCTTGAGCTCCCAATGCTCCTGTAATCCTGACTGGTGAGGGTCTGTGTGTGTGAAGAGTAAGTAGATGGTGGGGATGATTACTCCCTCCCCAGGACATATTATACCTCCTTGACATTTCCTCAGTATCTTTTAATGACTAGCAGAGTTGAGCAGAGATATACGTGCCAACCACTGACTATAAAATAATACTCTACTGAAAGCCCAGAGTTTCCCACCGCTGAGGTATGAGACACACAGACACACACAACGCTGAGGTATGAGGAAAGAGCCTGTGGGTTAGACTGTCAGGGTCGTAACACACAGGATGTATTCCAAATTACACCCTATTCCTTACAGCACTACTTTTGACCAGTACCCATATTGCCCTGTATTTTTTATTTTACCTTTATTTAACTAGGCAAGTCAGTTAAGAACAAATTCTTATTTACAATGATGGCCTAGGAACAGTGGGTTAACTGCCTTGTTCAGGGGCAGAACAACATATTTTTACCTTGTCAGCTCAGGGATTTAGTCTAGCAACCTTTCGGTTTCTGGCCCAACACTCTAACTACATCCAGAAATAAGGCTATGCTCATAAAAAAAATGATTGTCCTCCCTCATCTTAAACGGCAGCGACTGCCACTGTGTTATGGGTTTGCTTTTAAACTTTAGGACTGGGGACTTTTTCAGGATAAAAAATAACTGGAATGGAGCTAATCAAAGGCAAAATCCTTGAGGAAAACCTGGTTCAGTATGCTTTCCACCAGACACTGGGAGATGAATTCACCTTTCAGCAGGACAATAACCTAATACACAAGGCCAAATCTACACTGGACAGTGAATGATCCTAAGTGGCAGAGTTATAGTTTTGACCTAAATCTACTTGAAAATTTATGGCAAGACCTAAAAATGGTTGTCTAGTAAACATCAACAACCAATTTGACAGAGCTTGAAGAATTCTGAAAAGAATAATGGGCAAATGTTGCACAATCTATGTGTGGAAAGTCTCACATCTTTAATCGCTGCCAAAGATGCTTCTACAAAGTATTGACTTAGGGGTCTGAATACCTATGTAAATGAAAATGTTGTATTTCATTTTCAATAAATTTTCTAAGATTTCTAAAAACATGTTTTCACTTTGTCGTTATGGTGTATTGTGTGTAGATGGGTGAATGTTGAATTCAGGCTGTAACACAACTAAATGTAGAATAAGTCAAAGGGTATGAATACTTTCTGTATGTATGTATGTATGTATGTATGTATGTATGTATGTATGTATGTATGTATGTATGTATGTATGTATGTATGTATGTATGTAAGTATACACTGAACAAAAATATAAATGAAACATGTAAAGGTCCCATGTTTCATGAGCTGAAATAAAAGGTCAGAGATTTTACATATGCACAAAAAGCTTATTTCTCTCAAATGTTGTGGACAAATTTGTTCACATCCATGTTAGTGAGCATGTCTCCTTTGCCAAGATAATCCATCCACTTGACAGGTGTGGCATATCAGGAAGCTAATTAAACAGCATGATCATTACACAGGTGGACATTGTGCTGTGGACAATAAAAGGCCACTCTAAAATGAACAGTTTTGTTACACAACACAATGCCACAGATGTCTCAAGTTTTGAGGGAGCGCGCAATTTGCATGTTGACTGCAGGAAGTTCCACCAGACCTGTTGCCAGAGAATTGAATGTTAATCTCTCTACCATAAGCCACCTCCAACGTCATTGAACATTTTTTGGAAGTACCTCCAACCGGCATCACAACCGCAGACCATGTGTATGGCATTGTGTGGGCGAGCAGTTTGCTGATGTCCATATTGTGAACAGAGTGCCCCATGGTGGTGGGGTTATGGTATGGGCAGGCACAAGCTATGGACAATGAACGCAATTGCATTTTATCAATGGCAATTTGAATGCACAGATTCCATGACGAGAACCTGAGGCCCCATTGTCGCGACATTCAACGCCGCCATCACCTCATGTTTCAGCATGATAATGCATGGCCCTATGTCACAAGGATCTGTACATAATTTCTGGAGGCTGAAAATGTCCCAGTTCTTCCATGACCTGCGTATTCACCAGACATGTCACCCATTGAGCATGTTTGGGATGCTCTGGATTAACGTGTACGACAGCGTGTTCCAGGTACTGCCAATATCCAGCAACTTTCACACAGCCATTGAAGAGGAGTGGGACAATATTCCACAGGCCACAATCAACAGCCTGATCAACTCTATGCGAAGGAGATGTGTCGCACTGTATGAGGCAAATGGTGGTCACACCAGATACTGACTGGTTTTCTGATCCACGCCCCTACTTAAAAAAAAAAAAAGATATCTGTATTCCCAGTAATGTGAAATGCATAAATTGGGGCCTAATTCATTTATTTCAATTGACTGATTTTCTTTTATGAAATGTAGCTCAGTAAAATCTTTGAAGTTGTTGCATATTGCATTTATATGAGTGAATAAAGGGAGGGAGAGGCCATTAAAGAAGGAGAAAAAGAGTGGGCGCGAAAAGGTGTTAGAAAAGGAGAGAGAGGAGGAGAGTGAGGGTGGGAAAATGAGTCAGGTGTGATCACACAGTGACTAAAGCTTCTCTCCTCAACTGACACATTGGGGCTCTGAAGTCAGCTGATGAGTTTTAGAGACACTGTAGAGAAAGAAACACAGTTCTTATTCTGACTGGTGACGACCATGAAGGCTATAAAGCAGGTCAATCAGAATAGGAACTTCAGGCGGTGTGGATCTTTTGTGTGCGCCCATATGTGCCAGGGACCAAGATGCATATAGCTGCCAAAGTTTGATGTATTCAGCTATTCAGATTGTTTGTTGAATGTAGCTGTCAAAACACATTATATATTGAGCTATCATAACAGATTATATATTGAGCGATCAAAACAGATGATATATTGAGCTATCAAAACAGATGATATATTGGGCTATCAAAACACATTATGTATTGAGGTATCAGAATGAGTGATTTAGGAGATCGCATGTGTTGTGTGAATCTATCAAAATGTGTGTACGGTGTTAATATTAAGCTCTGTAGAAAACGCATGAAGAGGTTTACTGATAGAATTTTAAACGTGACTGGTGTAGTCAGTATTCAGACCGAGCAATATTCTACTCTCTAGACTACAGAAATGTCTTGGGGTGTTTTCAGTCAGTTCATCCGAACTCTGTGCACTTAGTCAAGCATTTCCTGTACTACGAATGCTCCAAAACTCCGACCCCCACAGATTGTCTGCCTCCCAAATTGCACCCGATTTCCAACATATGGCGGCAGGTAGCCTAGTGGTTAGAGCATTGGACTAGTAACCGAAAGGTTGCAAGATCAAATTCCCGAGCTGACAAGGTAAAAATATGTTGTTCTGCCCCTGAACAAGGCAGTTAACCCAGTGTTCCTAGGCCGTCATTGTAAATAAGAATTTGTTCTTAACTGACTTGCCTAGTTAAATAAAGGTTAAATGAAAAAATATACACTGCTCAAAAAAATAAAGGGAACACTTAAACAACACAATGTAACTCCAAGTCAATCACACTTCTATGAAATCAAACTGTCCACTTAGGAAGCAACACTGATTGACAATAAATTTCACATGCTGTTGTGCAAATGGAATAGACAAAAGGTGGAAATTATAGGCAATTAGCAAGACACCCCCAAAAAAGGAGTGATTCTGCAGGTGGTGACCACAGACCCCTTCTCAGTTCCTATGCTTCCTGGCTGATGTTTTGGTCACTTTTGAATGCTGGCGGTGCTCTCACTCTAGTGGTAGCATGAGACGGAGTCTACAACCCACACAAGTGGCTCAGGTAGTGCAGTTCATCCAGGATGGCACATCAATGCGAGCTGTGGCAAAAAGGTTTGCTGTGTCTGTCAGCGTAGTGTCCAGAGCATGGAGGCGCTACCAGGAGACAGGCCAGTACATCAGGAGACGTGGAGGAGGCCGTAGGAGGGCAACAACCCAGCAGCAGGACCGCTACCTCCGCCTTTGTGCAAGGAGGTGCACTGCCAGAGCCCTGCAAAATGACCTCCAGCAGGCCACAAATGTGCATGTGTCAGTATATGGTCTCACAAGGGGTCTGAGAATCTCATCTAAGTACCTAATGGCACTCAGGCTACCTCTGGCGAGCACATGGAGGGCTGTGCGGCCCCACAAAGAAATGCCACCACACACCATGACTGACCCACCGCCAAACCGGTCATGCTGGAGGATGTTGCAGGCAGCAGAACGTTCTCCATCTCCAACGTTCTCCAGACTCTGTCACGTCTGTCACATGTGCTCATGTGCTCAGTGTGAACCTGCTTTCATCTGTGAAGAGCACAGGGCGCCAGTGGCGAATTTGCCAATCTTGGTGTTCTCTGGCAAATGCCAAACGTCCTGCACGGTGCTGGGCTGTAAGCACAACCCCCACCTGTGGACGTCGGGCCCTCATACCACCCTCATGGAGTCTGTTTCTGACCGTTTGAGCAGACACATGACATTTGTGGCCTGCTGGAGGTCATTTTGCAGGGCTCTGGCAGTGCACCTCCTTGCACAAAGGCGGAGGTAGCGGTCCTGCTGCTGGGTTGTTGCCCTCCTAGGGCCTCCTCCACGTCTCCTGATGTACTGGCCTGTCTCCTGGTAGTGCCTCCATGCTCTGGACACTACGCTGACAAACACAGCAAACCTTTTTGCCACAGCTCGCATTGATGTGCCATCCTGGATGAACTGCACTACCTGAGCCACTTGTGTGGGTTGTAGACTCCGTCTCATGCTACCACTAGAGTGAGAGCACCGCCAGCATTCAAAAGTGACCAAAACATCAGCCAGGAAGCATAGGAACTGAGAAGTGGTCTGTGGTCACCACCTGCAGAATCACTCCTTTATTGGGGGTGTCTTGCTAATTGCCTATAATTTCCACCTTTTGTCTATTCCATTTGCACAACAGCATGTGAAATTTATTGTCAATCAGTGTTGCTTCCTAATTGGACAGTTTGATTTCACAGAAGTGTGATTGACTTGGAGTTACATTGTGTTGTTTAAGTGTTCCCTTTATTTTTTTGAGCAGTGTATATACATATTCCAGTCACCCAGCTCAATGTAACATTGACAGGTTTAGGCTACTACATGATACTCACATTTTTCCTATACCCATCATGAGGTTGCAACAACCTAGCCTATGAATGAAAGTTTATAACGTAGGTGCACAGGTCGAGAGAAAATGTGTAGTAATCAAGGTGACAGAAAGTGACACATTCAATACTACATTGCACACTCTTGCCTGCATCTAGCTGATCTAGGGTGCAATCATTAGTCCAGCGTTTCCCAAACTCTGTCCTGTGGACCTCAAGCGGTGCACACTTAGTTTTTGCCCTAGCACTACACAGCTGATTCAAATAATGAAAGCTTCATGATTAGTTGATTATTTGAATCAGCTGTGTAGTGCTTTGAAGAAGAAAAAATACATGTACCCCATGGGGTCCCCAGGACCGAGCTTGGGAAACCCTGCTTTAGTCTAACAATTGCAAACGAGAGTTTCTATTGGACAAATTCAGGTATGTTTATACCCATTCTGTTCTGTTTGCTTCCGTTTATGATATTTTAAAAAATTGGTGGAATGAATACACCCCTGATCACACACAAACACAGTTCCCTTACATTGCAGCCACATACAAACAGCATGATCACTTTGTTCATTTAACAATTCCTTCTCGCATCTACGCGCTCTCCTTCTCTCACCTTTTCCCTTCGCTTGTGGACTTCAGTGCACAACACATCAGCTAATTGTGACCAGGCAAAAAAACTTTCCAAGTCAAACCGTCATATCATAACCGCTACACACAGCCTACATCATTGTTAACATAGCTACTAGAATTAACCAGCTAGTAAACGCTCTGGATAAGAGCGTCTGCTAAATGACTTAAATGTAAATGTAAATGTAAACCCGCTACAATCATGCAGTACAGTGTACAGTCAGCAAGCAGTTTAGCAGTTACACCGGTGGGCCCCTGGTTGCAATAAATTAATCAAACCAAAAACATACCTTGACTTGGAAAAGTTCCAGTGTGGATAGCCATAGCCTGCTAGCTAACATAGCATCCTTCTATGTGTGAGCCGGGTGTTTGAGTAGGCTAAACTAGCTAGCTAAGTGAAAAAATAGAACGAAATATAGCTATCTCTCGCTATCTCTTGCTTCTCTTTCATTTTAATTAGAAACGTATAATATCTGAAAATGTAGCTAGACTCTTACCCATATGAATTAATAAACGCTTCATGGCAAGGTGTCTTTTCCGTTTGATTTGTAGCTAGCTGCAGCTTGTTTGGCCAGTTGTGTCAAGTCAATCTGGCTCACACTGGCCGTGTGCAGAAAGTAGTCCATCACAAATAAAGTAATAGTGCAAAAATGTCTTGAATACAAAGTTTTATGTTTGGAGCAAATCCAATAGAACACATTACCGAGTACCACTCTCCATATTTTCAAGCATATTGGTGGCTGCATCATGTTATGGCAGTGGAGGCTCCTCAGAGGAGGAAGGGGAAGTGAAACATTTCAAAAAGTGAACCATTAAAGTTACCTTTTTTAGATAAAACTATACTAAATATATATAGCTAGCACTGCAGAGCATAAAATGTGGTGAGTAGTTAACTAAAAGAGAGAAAGACAATAGTTGAACAGTTTGAACAAATTCAAGTGAAAAAAAACAGAATATAGCTAGCTCACGCTCTCTCTTGATTCTCGAAGAAATGCATTTGTTCAAAACTGTTCAACTATTGTCTACCTTTTAGTCAACTACTCACCACATTTTATACAATGCAGTGTTAGCTAGCTGTAGCTAATTCTTTCAGTACTACATTCATTATCTGATCCTTTGATTGGGTGAACAACACGTCAGTTCATGCTGCAAAGTTTGAGGACATCCTCCAGACGTTGTCATAATTACTGTGTAAGTTTATGGAAGGGGGTGAGAACCATGAGAACCATGAGCCTCCATGAGTACACAGAGCAGGACGGAAACTATCTGTCCTCCGGCAACGCCACGGTGCTACCCTACGGAGTGCTGTTGAAGCTACTGTAGACCTTCATTGCAAAACAGTCTGTTTTGATCAATTATTTGGTGACGTGAAAATATTTAGTGTAGTTTTATCTAAAAAGGATATCTTTCATGTTTCACTTCCCCATCCTCCTCTGAGGAGCCTCCACTGCCATAAGATGATGCAGCCACCACTACGCTTGAAAATATGGAAAGTGGTACTCAGTAATGTGTTGTATTGGATTTGCTACAAACCAGACGGAAAAGACAGGCTGAAGCGTTCATTCATTTATACGGGAAAGAGTCAAGCTACATTTTCAGATATTATACGTTTCTAAATTTGTCAGAAAGTTGTTTTCATTGCAAGTTAAAGTGTACTGTTAGCTAGGTCGCAAACGTTAGCTTGCTGGCTCGTTACATGTATGATCTGTGTTCAAATGTTATTAGTATCTCAGAAAGACTTTTGCATTGCTAGTTATAGTCTAATGTCAGCTAGCTAGCTAACATTGAACTGATTTAGTTAGCTTTAGCTATCTGCATATTTCTACTACAGCATTTCATGCATGGTGGCTAGCTATGACAATCCATTTGTACTTTAGATATGGGTTGGGATTATGGTTCATTGTTTAGCTAGCCAGCTAAATGGCTAAACAAAAGACTCCACTTCACCAGATTACATGTCCGATCAAGTTAGCCAGGTTTGTCGGGGGTGATTACAGCCATTACATTTTACATTACATTTTTTTTTACATTTTAGTCATTTAGCAGACACTCTTATCCAGAGCGACTTACAGTAGAGTGCATACATTTTTATTACATTTACATACTGAGACAAGGATATCCCTACCGGCCAAACCCTCCCTAACAACGCTATGCCAATTGTGCGTCGCCCCACGGACCTCCCGGTTGCGGCCGGCTGCGACAGAGCCTGGGTGTGAACCCAGAGACTCTGGTGGCGCAGCTAGCACTGCGATGCAGTGCCCTAGACCACTGCGCCACCCGGGAGGGAAATTCTTATTTTCAATGACGGCCTAGGAACAGTGGGTTAACTGCCTTGTTCATGGGAAGAACAACAGAGTTTTACCTTGTCAACTCGGGGATTCGATCTTGCAACCTTTCGGTTACTAGTCCAACGCTCTAACCACTAGGCTACCTGCCGCCCCGGCCGCCCCGGCAGGTAGCCTACCAGTAGGTAGCCTACCAGCCATCTATTGTATTTCATGTCTAGACAATAGTGACCCATCCACTTAGCTAGATGTGGCTAGGGGGTAGTTAAAACATTTCTTTCACATGACCTAGCGATTTAGACAAGTGTATCTGGGTAATCTAATAATTCTAAAATATCTGGACACATTCTAGTTTTGATATTGCTGTAATACAAATATGCAAGTAATCATTTCACTGTACCTTCTGTATCCTGTGCATCTGACATATCAACTTTGATTTGATTTGATATAGTGTGTGTTTACCAGACACGGCGATGTGAAGAACAACATGACCTGCACCAAAATCAGATTAGGATATGGGCCAAGGATTAGATAAAGTGTATTTTAACCTGGAGTATTTCCTTGTTGTAGGCTACTACTTTCACCACTTTTAGTCTTGAAATCTTTGGTTGTTTACTACACTACCTTAGTAGTGTAGTACTGTGCTAAACTACTGTTTAGCACATGTAACATATACGTTTTGCAAATTCTTAAAATATTGTCCGTTTTGGAAATTCGAACATAATACGAATTGTAATTAGTAACATATCATACTAAACGGAGAGTCTCGGATTTACGTACAGAATATTACGAAATGCTCTGAAATCAGGTTGCAGAGACTGGTTGTATTGATACACCATCCAGTGTAATTCATAACTTCAACATGCTCAAAGGGATATTTATTGTCTGTTTATTTTTTCACCCATCTACCAATAGGTGCCCTTCTTTGCGAGGCATTGGAAAACCTCCCTGGTCTTTGTGATTGAATCTGTGTTTGAAATTCACTGCTCGACTGAGGGACCTCATTCAAAAATCATGCTAAACACTATTATTGCACACAGAGTGAGTCAAGGCAACTTATTTTTTATTTAACCTTTCTTTAACTAGGCAAGTCAGTTAAGAACAAATTCTTATTTACAATGACGGCCTACCCCGGCCAAACCCGGACGACGCTGGGCCAATTATATGCTGTCCTATAGGACTCCCAATCATGGCCGATTGTGATGCAGTCTGGAACCAGGGTCTGTAGTGACTTATTATTAAGGGACTTGCACATTTTACTCCTGAACTTACAGTTGAAGTCGTAGGTTTACATACACCTTAGCCAAATACATTTCAACTCAGTTTTTCACACTTCCTGACATTTAATCCCAGTAAAAATTCCCTGTTTTAGGTCAGTTAGGATTACCACTTTATTTTAATAATGTGACATGTCAGAATAATAGTAGAGAGAATTATTTATTTCAGATTTTATTTTACAAAAGTTTTACATACATTCAATTAGTATTTGGTAGCATTGCCTTTAAATTGTTTAACTTGGGTCAAACGCGTCGGGTAGCATTCCATAAGCTTCCCACAATAAGTTGGGTGAATTTTGGCCCATTCCTCCTGACAGAGCTGGTGTAACGAAGTCAGGTTTGTAGGCCTCCTTGCTCGCACACACTTTTTAAGTTCTGCCCACAAATTTTCTTGAGGTCAGGGCTTTGTGATGGCCACTCCAATACCTTGACTTTGTTGTCCTTAAGTCGTTTTGCCACAGCTTTGGAAGTATGCTTGGGGTCATTGTCCATTTGGAAGACCCATTTGCGAACAAGCTTTAACTTCCTGACTGATGTTTTGAGATGTTGCTTCAATATATTCACATAATTTTTCTTCCTCATGATGCCATTTATTTTGTGAAGTGCACCAGTCCCTCCTGCAGCAAAGCATCCCCACAACATGATGCTGCCACTCTCGTGCTTCGCGGTTGGGATGGTGTTCTTTGGCTTGCAAGCCTCCCCCTTTTTCCTCCAAACATAACGATGGTCATTATGGCCAAACAGTTCTATTTTTGTTTCATCAGACCAGAGGACATTTCTCCAAACAGTACGATCTTTGTCCCCATGTGCAGTTGCAAACCGTAGTCTGGCTTTTTTATGGTGGTTTTGGAGGAGTGGCTTCTTCCTTGCTGAGTGGCCTTTCAGGTTATGTCGATATAGGACTTGTTTCCCTGTGGATATAGATACTTTTGTACCTGTTTCCTCCAGCATCTTCACAAGGTCCTTTGCTGTTGTTCTGGGATTGATTTGCACTTTTTGCACCAAAGTACGTTCATCTCTAGGAGACAGAACGCGTCTCCTTCCTGAGCGGTATGAGGGCTGCGTGGTCCCATGGTGTTTATACTTGCGTACTATTGTTTGTACAGATGAACGTGGTACCTTCAGGCGTTTGGAAATTGCTATCAAGGATGAACCAGACTTGTGGAGGTCTACCATTTTTTTTCTGAGGTCTTGGCTGATTTCTCTTGATTTTCCCATGATGTCAAGCAAAGAGGCACTGAGTTTGAAGGTAGGCCTTGAAATACATCCACAAGTACACCTCCAATTGACTCAAATTATGTCAATTAGCCTATCAGAAGCTTCTAAAGCATGACATAATTTTCTGGAATTTTCCAAGCTGTTTAAAGGCACAGACCCACTGGATTTGTGAAACAGTAAATTATAAGTTAAATAATCTGTCTGTAAACAATTGTTGGAAAAATTACTTGTGTCATGCACAAAGTAGATGTTCTAACCGACTTGCCAAAACTATAGTTTGTTAACAAGAAATGTGTGGAGTGGTTGAAAAAATAGTTTTAATGACTCCAACCTAAGTGTATGTAAACTTCCGACTTCAACTGTATTTCGGCTTGCCATAACAAAGGGGTTAAATACTTATTGACTACAGACATTTGAGCTTGAAATTTTTTATTAATTTGTCAAAATTTCTAAAAACATAATTCCACTTTGAATTTATAAGGGTATTGTGCGTAGGGCAAAGATAAAAACAATCACAATGTAATCACTTTTACATTCCGGCTGTAACACAACAAAATGTGGAAAAAGACAAGGGGTGTGAATACTTTCTGAAGGCAATATAAATATAAATATATATATATACAGTACCAGTCAAAGTTTGGACACACCTACTCATACATAGGTTTTTCTTTAGTTTTTACTATTTTATACATTGTAGAATAATAGTGAAGACATCAAAACTATGAAATAACTCATATGGAATCAGGTAGTGACCATAAAAGTGTTAAACAAATCAAAATATATTTTATATTTGAGATTCTTCAAAGTAGCCACCCTTTGCCTTAATGACAGCTTTGGTACACTCTTATTACACTCCATTTTATATATATATATATTTTTTTCTTTATTGATCAGAAGGCCTTCAAAAAGGGGGGCCGCCAGTTGTCCATCCCTGCTCTATGCCTTGAAGGAGAAAACGTTGAATCCAAAGCCAAGCCCATGTATCTGAGTGAATTAACAACTGTGACTAGATATAGATAGTCTCTGAATGGAAATGAGTAGACAGACATGGTTATTTATTTTTCATTACTTTGTGGGAGTCATGAAGTCACAGAGGGAGAAATAATATTAATAATGGAAACTAAATTAAATTAAACCGTAAATTTGACCGTGGGTTCTCTTCAATGTCAGCCTGAGAGACAGACTGATTCCTCACTGGACGCATGCACACACACACACACACACACTGTTTCTCTCACACACACCACATCTCTGTCTCATACACACATGCGTCTACACACACAAATCCCATTGCTGGGAATGAAGTCTCAATCTTCACAAACAATCAGATAATCCTTCAGGAATCCTTTACTCGCTCTCTTGGTCTCTCTCCATGACACACACACAAAAATATGTACACACACAAAAACAATACTGGGAGTATCTTCCTTGATCCCCTCAGCAGAGCACTGCTATGCAGACGTAAGGAGCTCATGTGGCATCAAGGAATTTACCATATAAATGACCTGCCTGTCTGTCTAGAGACAAGATGACAATACTCCCTAGCCTGATGCTTGTGTGTGTGTGTACGCACTAAAGTGAGGTTGAGTGTATGCATTTCGCTACACCACAAGCATTTCACTACACCCGCAATAACATCTGCTAAACATGTGTATGTGACAAATACATTTGATTTGATGAGTTGAGTTTTTTTAATGTGTGTGTACGCATTTGCGTCTACAGTACAGTATGGGCATGTGTGCTGCTCTAAGCAGGCTCCCATCCAGCTCATGATAAGCTTAACAGAAATGGAGGAGGCTGAATTCAGAGCTGTTGTCTGGTTGGTCATGACTTCCTCTGCTAGAGTTCCAAATGGTGCCCTAGTCCGTTTATAGTGCACCATAAAAAGCAACCTAGTTCCTGTTGTGTATGGAATAGGGTGCCATTTGGGATGCAACCACTGTCTGTATTGGGCTGGCTGCTGAATGTTCTGAGTATGTAGCAAATTAAACCACTGTCTGTATTGGGCTGGCTGCTGAATGTTCTGAGTACGTAGCAAATTCAACCACTGTCTGTATTGGGCTGGCTGCTGAATGTTCTGAGTATGTAGTAAATTCAACCACTGTCTGTATTGGGCTGGCTGCTGAATGTTCTGAGTACGTAGTAAATTCAACCACTGTCTGTATTTGGCTGGTTGCTGAATGTTCTGAGTACGTAGTAAATTCAACCACTGTCTGTATTGGGCTGGCTGCTGAATGTTCTGAGTATGAAGCAAATTCAACCACTGTCTGTATTGGGCTGGTTGCTGAATGTTCTGAGTACGTAGCAAATTCAACCACTGTCTGTATTGGGCTGGTTGCTGAATGTTCTGAGTACGTAGCAAATTCAACCACTGTCTGTATTGGGCTGGTTGCTGAATGTTCTGAGTATGTAGCAAATTCAACAACTGACTGACTCAACTTCCTGCATCCATTCCTAAACACAGTGTGAGGGAAAGTTCATTTTAACATGGACAAAGTGAGGTTTAAAAATCCAGAAACATCTCCCTTTATCACACCCTCCCTCTTTCCCCAACTCTCTCTTTTTACTCTCTCTGCACAATCTCTTCTGTTCTGTCACAATAGCAGAATTAGTATATTTAGAACCCAGCAGCCTCATGGGACTTCTCATCAAACACTCCCAAAACACTGCTGTGCAGAACACACACACACACACACACACACACACACACACACACACACACACACACACACACACACACACACACACACACACACACACTTCGTTCTCTAAACATTGTGCAGGAAATCAACTAGAGTCCTCTCTCATCTCCCTCTCGTTTTCAGAGGTAGGAAGAGGGCGTGGATTAGTCTGAACTGTACAGCTGAATCTTTGGTACTGTGGGATGCCTACTCACACAGAGATTATCTTGAAATATACACCCTGGTTACAAACCTTGGTCTTGAAGAGCTACAGAATTCCAAATTAGACTTCTAGCCACTTCATATACAGTGGGGTCTGAAATTATTGACGCCCTTGATAAAGATGAGCAAAAATGACAGTATAAAATAATTAAAATACCGAACTATATTGTATGCTAAAAAAAAAGAAAATTGGGATATTATTTATTTTATACTAGCACAATTCCTCAGAGAAAGACAGATCATCATTCTAAATAAGAATTTGTTCTGTATAAATAAAGGTGAAATTAAGGTAAAAAAATATATTTTAACAAGTACTACTTTTTTCTCCTAAAAAGGTAGGAGTCAAAATGATTGACACTCCTGTTTTTAATACCTTTAATTACCTCGCACGTGAGGATAAAGCCACTGAGACGTTTTTTTCTGTTTAATGAGTTGGAGAACGCATTGGGAGGGATCTAAACCATTCCTCCATACACAATCTATCCAGATCTTTGATATCCTTAGTATGTGCTTATGGACTGTCCTCTTCAATATAAACCACAGGTTTTCAATGGATTTCAAGTCCGGAGACAGACGGCCATTGTAAAATGTTTCTTTTGTGACCAATTAACTATTTATTTGTGGATTTGTATGTGTGCTTGGGGTTATTGCCTTGCAGGAAGACACACTTGTGGCCAAGTTTCAGCCTCCTGGCAAAGGCAACCATGTTTTTGGCAAAAATGTCCAGGTACTGGGGAAAGTTCATGATGTTGACCTTAAGGCCCCAGGACCAGTTGAATCAAAATAGCCCCATAACATCAAATATCCACCACCATATTTTACAGTAGGTATGAGGTTCTTTTCTGCTCATGCATTCTCATTTTTATGCCAAACTGACCACTGGTATGCGTCGCCAAAGAGCTCTATTTTCATGTCATTCAACAAATGTAAACGCATGGAGTTTGATAAATCTCACTGGCACTTGGATTGGAATATACCAGTGCTTTGGTCAGGTGACAGATAGATCTGGATAAATCAAATGGATTCCTGTCTAATCCTTTAAGATGACTAGGGGTTGAATTAGAATTCACTACTGGAGCTAGAAGTGTGTGTGTGTGTGTGTGTGTGTGTGTGTGTGTGTGTGTGTGTGTGTGTGTGTGTGTGTGTGTGTGTGTGTGTGTGTGTGTGTGTGTGTGTGTGTATGTGTGTGTGTGTGTGTGTGTGTGTGTTAACGTGTGTGTGTGTGTGTGTGTGTGTGTGTGTGTGTGTGTGTGTGTGTGTGTGTGTGTGTGTGTGTGTGTGTGTGTGTGTGCCTGTCCATATTCCCTACCTTCCTTCCCCAGCAGGAAGTCCAGAAAGTGGTAGGTGTAGGCCACGCCCACCTTGGTCTCCACCTGCGGTCGTCGGAGGGTGGAGTAGATCTTCCCGGGACTCTTCTCCTCCCCAGTCCTCCGCAGTTTAGGAAGCCTGCAGCCCATCCCTCTGCAGGGAGAAAGATATAGAGAGGAGGGAGAGGAGTTAGATTGAAAGGAAGAGAGAAAGCCAAGTAAGAAAGAGAGAGATGAAGAGAATGAGATGGAGAGAAAGAGACCGGGAGAGAGAGGAGAGAGATGGAGAGATGGAGTGAGAGGGAAGAGAAAAATAATTAGCATAAAGATAAACTTGTTTCTAAATATAAACCCGTCACAGGTGTTGCATTATAGTATTAAACCCTGCCTCTGTCTGCCGTGAGAAACTATGGTGGATAATGTGTCACAACGCTCACACAGCTCGCACACACACAACCATGAACACGTACACACACCAATAATACAGGAATATGAATGTGTCAACCATTACATGGCTGGTGGCCTCAGATACGGGCATTCACTAATCAAATCTGGGTGATTGGGAGCGACATGTTTGATCAGAATGAATTAAAGCAGAAATGAAACTCAGATTTCCTGTCCTGTCGACCATGACAACATTGGCACTGGAGGAGACGAGAGAAGGAAAGGAGGGGGAGAGGAGGGAAGGTAGGGAGGAGGAGGAGAGGAAAATAATGCAAAAATAAGGAACTAGGGAAGAGGAGAAGAGAGGAGATGAGGGTCAGAATGAAAAGGAGAGGAAATAGAGGAACTAGGGAAGAGAAGAGAGGAGGGTCAGAATGAAAAGGAGAGGATATAGAGGAACTAGGGAAGAGAAGAGAGGAGGGTCAGAATGAAAAGGAGAGGAAATAGAGGGACTAAGGAAGAGAAGAGAGGAGGGTCAGAATGAAAAGGAGAGGAAATAAAGGAAGAGGAGAGAGGAGATGAGGGTCAGAATGAAAAGGAGAGGAAATAGAGGAAGAGGAAAAAGAAAACGAGTAAAAGAAAGGATGCAAGGAAATAAAGGAGGAGACAAGAGGAGGAGAGGAACAGAGTAAGAGAGGGTTTAGAAAGGAGGACAAGGGACATGGGGTTCTGAGGAAACGGGAGAGAAGAAGAGGAGAGAAAGAGAGGAGTGGAGGATCCAGAAGTCAGTTGGGTGGAGTGGAGCGTCGTCAGGCTAATCCCTTGTGACATTGTCGCTACGATATGACCGTCTCCGCGGTTACCGTTAAAATCCCTGTCAGATACGGCTGGTTAGAGCCGCAAGGAGAAGACAGTGTGTGTGTGTTAATGTGTGTGTGTGTGTGTGGCTTAAGTCACACTGAGCCAACACAGAAATATGTGTGACACCTCTGACTGTGTGTGTGTTAACGTGTGTGTGTAGTTTAAGTCACATTGAGCCGATACGGAAAGGTGTATGACAACTCTCGTGTGTGTGTGTGTGTGTGTGTGTGTGTGTGTGTGTGTGTGTGTGTGTGTGTGTGTGTGTGTGTGTGTGTGTGTGTGTGTGTGTGTGTGTGTGTGTGTGTGTGTGTGTGTGTGTGTGTGTGTGTGTGTGAGGGTAATGGGGACTAATGCATCCAAGCCGGGTGTGTAAATGTGTGTGATCAGTGTGTATAATGACACCAAGTCCCTCTAGGCCCACAGCAGCACAGACACAGACATTATCGCAACTAACGAGTCTAAGAGACTGCATAGTCAAAGATTTACATCAAATAGCCTGGTGGTGACCAAGTGTCTCCACAGAGAGCAACATGCTCTAAAAGTTCAAAACTTCCAATGAACAACATAATGGATGCGTTTACATAATTCATCTTCCCTCTTCCTCCAGACTGTTTTCTCTCCTTACCCATTCAGGAACATTCGTGGAGAACATGCCTTCAATTTCATTAACCATAAGAGGAAACTATGAGAGAGAGCGAGCGAGAGAGAGAGAGAGAGAGAAATAGAGAGAGAGAGAGAGAGAGAGAGGGAGACAGAGAAATAGAGAGGCAGAGAGAGATAGACAGAGAGAGAGAGAGACAGAGACAGAGAAATAGAAAGAGAGATAGACAGAGAGAGAGAGAGACAGAGAGACAGAGAAATAGAAAGAGAGAGAGAGAGAGAGAGAGAGAGAGAGAGAGAGGCAAGAGAGCATATACAGTAGGTATACATGTTGAAAGTATGGGAGAGAATGAGAGGAGGGGGAGAGAAACCTCCAGACTCTCCAGTCGACAAGCATCATTGCACAGAGACGGGTCGTTTCAGCAAGCCATGACACCCACCATCTCAGATTGTTCTGAAATAGTTTATGTAGTTAGAAACAGATAAATTAGTAGTTAGAAACAGATAAGTGTTACAGACAAATTATTTTGCTGAAATATTTATCTAATGAATGCAGATATGCATCTGTTGGTCACAGATCTTCTTTTTTTAGGTAGGGGCGTGGATCAGAAAACCAGTCAGTATCTTGTGTTAACACCATTTGCCTCATGCATCTCCTTCTTGATAAGGCTGGTGATTGTGGCCTGTGGAATGTTGTCCTGCTCCTCTTCAATGGCTGTGCGAAGTTGCTGGATATTGTCAGGAACTGGAACAAGCTGTCATTCATGTCGAACCAGAGCATCCTAAACGTGCTCAATGGGTGACATGTCTGATGAGTATGCAGGCCATGGAAGAGCTGGGACAGGAATTGTGTACAGATCCTTGTGACATGAAGCTGTGAATTATCATGCTGAAACATTGAGATGATGGCGGTGGATGAATGGCACAACAATGGGCCTCAGGATCTCATCACGGTATCATGTGCATTCTAAGTTCCATTGATAAAATGCAATTGTGTTCGTTGTTCGCAGCTTATGCCTGCCCATACCATAACCCCACCACCACCATGGGGCACTTTGTTCACAACGTTGACATCAGCAAACCACTCTCCGAAAACAACGCAGATTAACTGAGATTCATCCATGAAGAGCACACTTCTCCAGCATTCTAGTGGCCTTTGAAGGTGAGCATTTGCCCACTGAAGTCGGTTACGACGCCGAACTGCAGTCTGGTCAAGACCCTGTTGAGGATGACGAGCACTCAGATGACCTTCCCTGAGACGGTTTCTAACAGTTTGTGCAGAAATTCTTCGGTTGTCCAAACCTACAGTTTCATCAGCTGTCCAAGTGGCTGGTCTCAGACGATCCTAGCTGGTCTCAGACGAGGTGAAGAAGCTGGATGTGGAGGTCCTGGGCTGGCGTGGTTACACATGGTCTGTGGTTGTGAGGCCAGTTGGACATACTGCCAAATTATCTAAAATGACGTTGAGGCGGCTTATGGTAGATAAATTAACATTTAATTATCTGGCAACAGCTCTGTTGGACATTCCTGTAGTCAGCATGCCAATTGCACACTCCCTCAAAACTTGAGACATCCGTGGCATTGTGTTGTTTGACAAAACTGCACATTTTAGAGTGGCCTTTTATTGTCCCCAGTACAAGATGCACCTGTGTAATGATCATGCTGTTTAATCAGCTTCTTGATATACCACACTTGTGAGGTGGATGGATTATCTTGGCAAAGGAAAAATGCTCACTAACAGGGATGTAAACTTTTTTTGTGCATATGAAACATTTCTGGGATCTTTGATTTCAGCTCATGAAACATGGGACCAACACTTTATATGTTGCGTTTATGTAACCGATGTGAAATGGCTAGCTAGTTAGTGGTGGTGCGCGCTAATAGCGTTTCAATCGGTGACTTCACTCGCTTTGAGACCTTGAAGTATTGGTTCCCCTTGCTCTGCAAGGGCCGTGGCTTTTGTGGAGCGATGGGTAACAATGCTTCGTGGGTGACTGTTGTTGATGTATGCAGAGGGTCCCTGGTTCGCGCCCGGGTCGGGGCGAGGGGAAGGACTAAAGTTAAACTGTTACATTTATATTTTTGTTCAGTATATAAGTAACATCACTGAGTTACACAACCCTTTTTTATACTTTAGGATGGTTTAGACATAAAGTGGAAAAAATGCTAATATAGTCACAATCGACTGGCATTGGATTTGTGACAAAAATACTAAAAAGCATTTGAAACAGTGGCCAGGTAAACAAAACCAAAGCATGAGGTGCTGTCATACCTGGTCCATAGCAGTGTTAATTTTGGCTCAAATCTTGGTCCATGTGCTCAAGTCTGAGTCCACATTAACTCCAAATAAAGTTATTTACCCACTGAGATAGTGTAGTGGCAAGAGGAATTTAGTCAATAAACTGAACAAGGTGTAGCCTTAACAAATGGTTAATGATCCGGTGCGCAAGTAACCTAGTTTTAGACCGGCCTGCAATATGTTTTATGAATGTAAAATGTGGTACACCAATGCACAAAAAAAAACTTAGCACCGGTATTATGTGTCATATCTTTGGAACTGTAATCTCTCAAGCCCTTTTCACTAAGAAAAAGAGGGAGACTTGGCTACTGTGGCTACAGAACCTGGCTACGAAATGCAGTAGGGAACGTGGGAAGGTTCGGGCGAGACTACAAATTCAAAGACACCCTACTTTTCTATACTCAAGGGAGGGAAAAATATGGCTAGACTGTTGTTTTACAATTAAACTCAAGACTGCTATTGTTTTTACTTTCATGAAGCAGCTTGTGTTTCTTAACCAGGGTAGCTAACTAGAAGGCTGGTGGTGACTGGTTAGATATGGGGAAGCAAGTGAGTCACCTACGCGAAGTGTAAAATCGGAAGCCTGTCTGCCCACACTCATTGCTTGCTCCCCGCAGCTCACCAGCTGATGTAGGGTGTGTGTGTCTCGGGTGTGGCGCGTCGTTCCCACTACTGAACAGAACTGCGCTGTGCATCTGTGCTGCTAATATTAATTTTATTCATATTATTTTATATTTTATTCATATTATTAACAGTCCACTTAGTAGTCCGATTTTAGTTACAGAGAATTTTGTCTTGTCTCGTTTTAGTCAACTGAAATGAAAAATATTTTTCATTAAGTTATAGTTTTTCTGGGTCTATTTAGTCAGGTATAGTCTCGTCATTTGAAACTGAAAAATAGGTTTGATGAACATTTTTGTCACTATTTTTGTTGACAAAATTATCACTAGTCCATAGACCGCTTACAGGGTAAGAAAACCAATATGTAATTTTGTAATTTGGGTGAACTACCCCTTTAACAATGTGGGGGATTCAAAAAAAGAAGCAATAACCTACTAGCAGGAACCGCACCATCTAGTGGTAAGAACGTGGTAATATCAGGATGTAGGAAGGGACATAAACCCAACAACTTCAATTACTAATTTCTCTGAACAGGGGAAAAAACATCACCAAAATCACTGAGAATACATTCCATAGGATGAAGAAAATACTCAGAGCCACAGCTCCATACTACATTATTGATGTTGAGGTGGGATTGGCGTGGGGTGTGGTTCTGTGGTTGGCTTTTGACAATTTCTTTGGATTCCTCATTCCTCATTGTTAAAAAATTGAAGTCCAAATCGGATATTAAGTACAATATTTATAGACGGGTTAGCTGAGAATGTCACAAAAAACGATGCACACGCTTCAATGGTGCGGAAGGCCGTGTGTTGTGAGTCTGGATGGCCAGATAGCTAGCAGCAATGACAATAAACTCCATGTGGGGAATCGTAAGTGGCTCGTTTCAGTTAGTTTTATCTTGTTCTTGATACCATGTCTTGTTTTGAGGTGTTTTGACTGATGTCACATCTATGCTAATTTAGCTAAAATCCACTAGGCAACTAACCAACAACTGTAACGATGTATTTGAGAGACAAGTGCCCACTGTGCAACTTCATTTATGCTTTCAATAAACATTGGAGACTAAATATAGTTTAGATGTTGTCAACAATCTAAGCCAACCCATCTGTTTTGCCCCATAATTGTGCACACATCGGTTTGTTGCTAAACAACCAACCAGTCTATTTAATGTTATACAGTTGAAGTCGGAAGTTTACATACACCTTAGCCAAATAGATTTAAACTCAGTTTTTCACAATTCCTGACATTTAATCCTAGTAAGAATTCCCTGTTTTAGGTCAGTTAGGATCACCACTTTATTTTAAGAATGTGAAATGTCAGAATAATAGTAGAGAATGATTTTATTTCTTTCATCACATTCCCAGGGGGTCAGAAGTTTACATACACTCAATTAGTATTCGGTAGCATTGCCTTTACATAAAATGCACAGTTTGAGCACAGTTTGAGCTACTCCCGGAAGTGATGTTGCAGGCTAGCTCAGTGCTGCCCCCTCTCACTAAGTAACTCAAGTTGAAGGCCGACTGGGGTACTGCAGGCTGCCATTAGCAACTAAATGATCCTTATCCTTATCTTCTGTGTGCGATTTTAAATTAATAGTTTCCAGGACATACATCTGGTGTATTAGAAGCAATTATATTGTTACCATTATTTTCTTTTAAAAAATATGTTTATTTACATGACGATTGACCACGAAGATTGCCATTTTCCCATTCACTAAAATGGGGATCCTGTTTTCTGCAAACAATGCCTGCAGCACTGCGGTCGGCCTTGAACTTCTGTGGCTTCAATGAGGGTGCAGTCATTCTCCCCTTGTGTAGACAGACGGTAGTGGGGGCCTTCTGTCCACTTCTCTTATTGCTCTAGCAGCAGAAGAATGTCCCCTGCTGAGAATGCTTTTCCCATAAAGTAGTCCAACCACATTTTCCACTAATCCTGTAAAAGAGACTGCTTCCGTTATTAGAACACACAGATAAACTACAAACATACTCTGTCCCCTAGGCTTGTATTAAACTCACTGTCCCCTAGGCTTGTATTAAACACACTGTCTGTTAGGCTTGTATTAAACACACTGTCTGCTAGGCTTGTATTAAACACACTGTCTGCTAGGCTTGTATTAAACACACTGTCCCCTAGGCTTGTATTAAACACACTGTCCCCTAGGCTTGTATTAAACACACTGTCCCCTAGGCTTGTATTAAACACACTGTCCCCTAGGCTTGTATTAAACACACTGTCTGCTAGGCTTGTATTAAACACACTGTCCCCTAGGCTTGTATTAAACACACTGTCTGCTAGGCTTGTATTAAACACACTGTCTGCTAGGCTTGTATTAAACACACTGTCTGCTAGGCTTGTATTAAACACACTGTCTGCTAGGCTTGTATTAAACACACTGTCCGCTAGGCTTGTATTAAACACACTGTCCCCTAGGCTTGTATTAAACACACTGTCCCCTAGGCTTGTATTAAACACACTGTCCCCTAGGTTTGTATTAAACACACTGTCCCCTAGGTTTGTATTAAACGCACTGTCCCCTAGGTTTGTATTAAACACACTGTCCGCTAGGCTTGTATTAAACACACTGTCCCCTAGGCTTGTATTAAACACACTGTCCCCTAGGCTTGTATTAAACACACTGTCCCCTAGGTTTGTATTAAACACACTGTCCCCTAGGTTTGTATTAAACGCACTGTCCCCTAGGTTTGTATTAAACGCACTGTCCGCTAGGCTTGTATTAAACACACTGTCCACTAGGCTTGTATTAAACACACTGTCTGCTAGGCATGTATTAAACACACTGTCTGCTAGGCTTGTATTAAACACACTGTCCGCTAGGCTTGTATTAAACACACTGTCCCCTAGGCTTGTATTAAACACACTGTCCCCTAGGCTTGTATTAAACACACTGTCTGCTAGGCTTGTATTAAACACACTGTCTGCTAGGCTTGTATTAAACACACTGTCCCCTAGGCTTGTATTAAACACACTGTCCGCTAGGCTTGTATTAAACACACTGTCTGCTAGGCTTGTATTAAACACACTGTCCCCTAGGCTTGTATTAAACACACTGTCTGCTAGGCTTGTATTAAACACACTGTCTGCTAGGCTTGTATTAAACACACTGTCCCCTAGGCTTGTATTAAACACACTGTCTGCTAGGCTTGTATTAAACACACTGTCTGCTAGGCTTGTATTAAACACACTGTCTGCTAGGCTTGTATTAAACACACTGTCTGCTAGGCTTGTATTAAACACACTGTCTGCTAGGCTTGTATTAAACACACTGTCCCCTAGGCTTGTATTAAACACACTGTCCCCTAGGCTTGTATTAAACACACTGTCTGCTAGGCTTGTATTAAACACACTGTCTGCTAGGCTTGTATTAAACACACTGTCTGCTAGGCTTGTATTAAACACACTGTCTGCTAGGCTTGTATTAAACACACTGTCTGCTAGGCTTGTATTAAACACACTGTCTGCTAGGCTTGTATTAAACACACTGTCTGCTAGGCTTGTATTAAACACACTGTCTGCTAGGCTTGTATTAAACACACTGTCTGCTAGGCTTGTATTAAACACACTGTCTGCTAGGCTTGTATTAAACACACTGTCTGCTAGGCTTGTAATAAACACACTGTCTGCTAGGCTTGTATTAAACACACTGTCTGCTAGCACAGAGGGAGAACTTAAAGGTTAAAGTGGTGCAGGAGGAGACAAGCTTTTAACTGGTTCTACTGTTGAAGAGCTTAACTGGTTCTACTGTTGAAGACCTTAACTGGTTCTACTGTTGAAGACCTTAACTGGTTCTAGTGTTCCAAGCTTTTAACTGGTTCTACTGTTCAAGCTTTCAACTGGTTCTACAGTTCCAAGCTTTTATCTGGTTCTACTGTTCCAAGCTTTTAACTGGTTCTACTGTTCCAAGCTTTTAACTGGTTCTACTGTTCCAAGCTTTTAACTGGTTCTACTGTTCCAAGCTTTTAACTGGTTCTACTGTTCCAAGCTTTTAACTGGTTCTACTGTTCCAAGCTTTTAACTGGTTCTACTGTTGAAGCTTTTAACTAGTTCTGCTACCTGTGTGGTTTGAAGAGTTGGGTTTGTATGATGAACTGCAGTCCCAACAGAACTGCTCAGCACTACCTGTGGTGATCATTTACCCATTGGCATCATCATCATAATCTTACCACACGGTTAAGGTGAGGCATCTAAATCACCACAAAAAAATACAGAGTCCTTAGAAGTTAAATGAGCAAAGGAAGGCGGTATGAGGAAAGAGAGATGAGCTGGAGAGAGACAGAGGAGGGCATCTCATTAAAGCAGCTCTTTTAACTGAGTTATTTTAAATGACAGCGCAACCAAACGCGGTTTACACGCGAGGATAATCCGTCTGTGCTGTGGCACCGCTATCTTGGAACTCTTCTGGGGAGCGCAAATGCACGGAGAAACGCCATTCATCTTCCGCAGAGGGAGAGCGCGAGATGCACGCGGATGAAAAGATTCGGACTAAATATGGAAGGGGACGCAGGAAGAAGAACAAAAATTTAAAAGGGGATTAGAAAGAGCATGGGAGAGTGTCAATGTGCTCCGAGGGAGGCATGATCCCTGAAGAAATAAAAGAAACCTAAATGGGTATAAGCTATAATGAATACGATTTCACACACCTGTTTGACGTTGATGAATTGCCTGCAAACATTGTCATCCAATTCATTTCAATGGGTAGCCTGAATCTAGTCTACTTTCCAATAATTACACCAGAAATATTGTCAAACACCCTATGACATTTATTTTAATTTTATTTGTGGTGATTTACAAACAAATGTATGCTACATTTTTAAAAAAAACGCCAAAAGGGGGCCAACGTGCGTGCGCCTGTGGGTTTTTTGTGAACCTTTCCCTCCTGCATGCTCAGGGCACGTGGCGAACTGCTGGTGCCCGTTATAACAATGGCAGTTTAGCAAACAGAAAAAGACAGATCGCTTAAGCACCGAATCACACTCTCGCACATTTCTCTGCTCTCTTTCCATCTCTCCAGCTGCGCTTGACACAATTTACTCTATCACGCATATCTCGGCTTGAGTCCTGCCAGAGAGTGTGGCGTGATTGGAATACTATCCACAAATAGTCGCTGGCACAGACATCAAAATCAATATCATACAGCGGATAAGAATCGTTTACAGGTCTTGGCAGAACGTATAACCTATTGTAGAACATTGGTCGCGTGTTAATTAACCGTTATTTAACTGTTGTGACCAGAACTTGTGCTGTGGCCAAAAACGAACCCATGTAAGGGATCCTTCTATAGACAATTCATAACTTATCCCCTCTCTTTCCAAAAAGTGTACACTGTACAGTTGAGCCTACACACGTCTCATAAACAATCTTTCCCAAGAGTTTACTTTATCATAGAGGCCCCAGATATTAATGTTGTAGGTCTACTGGCAACATCTAAGTGGTGAGAATACTTGTCGTTTCATCTAGGATAAGAACAACACCCGTGAACCTTGCCCTACATTTCCATTCCATCGTAATACACAAATGTCATTCGTTTTCAGAGAGCTGAGACAAACAACAAAACATAAACATACCCGTTTGGATGTTATCACGGGCAGAGAAGTCGAACCCAGTCAGGACACATGGGCAAGCAATGAGCTCATGTGGTTACACCAACACACAAACAAACCCTCACACTCTTTCTGGGGTAAATGTGTCCTCGGTATGTTTCTCTGTGCGCCTATCTGTCAATCCACAGTTGTCGGTGAGATCACCGCGGTTGAAGAGGCACTACCCGCAGTTAAGATCATGCTGCTCCGCTAACCGGATATCCGAATCCTCCCTCTGACAACTGTACAGTACTGTATCCCTCCCTAAGCCCGTGATATCAACTCCTCACACACACTCCGTTCTCTTCTCCCCGCTCACTCCCTCCAATTATATCTCCCTCTATGTGTGTGTTTGAGAGCGTCAGCACGGTCTACCCTTATGCTTCTCTCCTCCCCTTGCTTATTGAACCTTCGCTACAGTTGCAGAAGGCGGATTTAACCAGCAGGGAAGGAAGCGCAATAGTATGAGTGAAGAGGAAGCCACAAAGACTGAATGAAATGGCAAGCCCAATTACTCGATTAGAAATGTCATAAGGGCATGTTATAGCAAGTGCTGTAGGTCTGTTATAGCACTTGATCATGACTCTGTTTCATTACACATAAGTGTCACTGGACAAAGGCGTCTGTAGAGGGGAGTTTTGAGCCCCAACACTCCGTCTGAAAATTAACACGCATTGGTTCTGGAAGGGTTTGGAAGCATAATATTCCTTATTTTGAGGGGTCTCCAGGCATAAGTGACATACACGGATAATACAGTAAGAACGTGACATGTTCTGAATTCTGTCGCTGTACATTTCAAAAGTTCTGAACAAATAGTAATATTGACTACGTCTGTCCTAGCTCGCTCAATAATATCTTAATATAAATCACGAATTGCCTCATCAACTTGTCGTCCCCTTATGCCATAGTGTGTACATCTCAATTGTCAGTAGAAACCACGTGTTTAAGCAAGTCAGCCATATCAGCTATGTTTTTTTTAAAGGCAGTAAATGAGGTTGAATTAACTGTTTCCCTGCCAGACAATGCTCCGCTGATAGCCAGGTGTAGCAGCGGTAAAATGTTGGGACTGCTTTATGTAGGACCTAACAGTTTGTGGGCACCGTTTGTCATAGTTATAGTGCAATTAATGTATTGTTTTGTGTAGTGGCTTTGTCATGCATAAAAATATATATTTTTTCTGAGTTTTCCCGTCCAAGATGTACATGCTAAAATCGCCACTGGACTTAAGTTTTGGGGGGGAATTCAGGGTCAACTTACTGTTGAGTTAGAATACGCAAGGTGCAAGGTCGAAAATTGGTTGAGCGTCAGAAGTTTTTCTATTGTTATGTCAGTCACAGAACATGTGAAGTCCTTGGACTATAAGGAGCACGTTAGGTTGCTTTAGTCCTTTATTTCACCATGTCTGTCTGGAAATTGAGTGTGTGGGGCATTGTCTGTGTTCAGTCAGTCATGGACAGAAGAGTTGTTGTTGACAGACTCAAAGCATGTGCATGTTGATGGGTTTGTATGGAAGTTTGTGTTAGGCGTGGATCACTGTTATAAATTCATATTTCATAAAGCCTATTAGACTACTCCATAACTCAGAGCAGCCTGTCTGTGAAGGGGGCAGGTCCCCCCAGGGAGCATAGGTACACCAGCATACTGCTGTCTGACAAAATGGTCTGTGACCAGAAGTCTGATTTGCCTTGACAGAAAAGCAGCTGTGACCAACCGGCAGCCACTTTTGGGGTGTATGCAAAATCAGGGAAGGACTACCCAGAACTTGCCCAATAATAAATGCTAGTTTATGTTGCTAAGCATTTTGCTAAGTCTGCACTAACAAAACCACCCCGGGTCACAAATTGTGTGGAATAGATCAAACAGCGTACCTTCCCCAAAGCTGACTTAAGTTAGGTCCAGCTTCATACATCAATTTAGCTTTGACCATAAAGGAATTGTAGGGCATGTCTGCTCTTTGATTGTTGGTCAAGACCCAGAGTGTGATCCAATTTCAGATGGCAACCAGTCCACAGTGAAGACAGAAAAATACTTCAGAAACTGGACTCATCTGGGAAATAAAGCTCCAAGGGTCATGGATTGAAACTGGGGGAGAAATGTCCACTTGAAAATTGGACTGATGGTATACCGTATAACAGTCAAGAAACAATTACAGCTTTCAGTAAAGTACAACTGTGTGATTACTTAATTCAAATTTATTTGTATACATTTTGTTTTTAAACAAAAACCAAACCTTATTGTCAACATGAACACCTCAACAAGAACACCTCAACAAGAACCCAACTTAAACCAGTACAGTCATCTAGAAAAGCTCTAACCATCATATTCCCATCAACATGATTAGATTCCTTTAAGATCAATGGCTAGGTTACATCCCAAATGTTATTCCCTATAGTGCACTACTTTCGACCAGAGAAGTAGTGCACTGTAAGCAATAGGGTGCCATTTTAAACAAGCTTAGGTACAAAACAGCATGGGTAACAGCAGGAGACTTGACAAAGAAAACTAAACCAAGAGATCTAGTCCATATCCACCTAGGCAAACTGCTGGATGGTTACTGATATGAAATCCCACCCATGACCCGATGTATCCAAATGTTGTTATCCCATTTAAATGCACCCAGTTAACCCATCGGCCTGAAACGTGATTACATCAGGGTTTTCATTAATGAAATCTAAATGACACCACCTCAAAAACAACAACTTATAAAACACACTGAACAAAAATCAGAGCAACAATTTCTCTCAATAAAGTGAACTTCAAACTGTAGTGATGGAACACATTGCTTTTAGTTATGTCCTTAATTTGAGTGAAAAAAAAAAAAAAAAGGTTTCCCGACCCAGGCTGCATTATAAAAGTAGTTTATCAACACCTTCGGGGGAAATTGACAGTGATTTTCCTCTTGGAAGAGGAAGAGCTGGAACAGTCCAAGTCAACTCCCCAAATGGCACCCCATATAGTTCACTACTTTTGATCAGGGCCTTAGTCAAAAGTAGTGCACTAAATAGGGAACAGGGTGCCATTTGGGACGTAACCTAAGAAACATTGACCAGTGCCACAATAAAATGATCCATAACTTTGGAAACAGCAACACTCAAGATATTAGTGCATCTCAAATCTAAATAAACAAAAAATATTTTCAATAAACCCCTCATAACAGAAAAGCAGGCAGGCAATTGGAATTCAGTGATGGAAAACGGTGACTAAAGTAGCTTATTAAGACAGGAACAAAAAAAATAGTACCTGAAAAATGTGTTAAGAGTTGTGCCCAATGCTGCCCTCATAATAATTCAACGCACTGGTTTATCTTAAATGGAAGGAGTATGGGGATGGAACGTGAATTAATAAAGGGAAAGTTAATCGATCTCACTATTCTAAAGATTAAATTTACTGTATTACAAATCTATGTACAGAGAGGACCCGCTAAAAGCTTAAACCCAAACAAACCGACATTAAAATAATTTCAACATAAATAGTAAAAAATAAAATATAAATATACACAGGTGAGCGTAAAAGTCTTTTTTTGGTTTGGGACAATCAAAAAACCCAACAAAAACCACAAAGGAAAAAAAAAAAAGTGACACCACACATTGCCTTGTGTTATGAGAATGCTGAAGCACCAAAATTACTTCCTCTCTTCCCTGCGTGACAGTGGTTGAGGTGGTTTAAAAGCGGTCTAAACCCCAGGACCGTGGTCCTAGCCAAGCCAATCATGGAGCAGTCACAGTGGCCACGCCCATCAGGTGCAAGTGTTGAGCCGCCACGGTCGGTGTGTTAAAATGGGTCTCGAAGCGAGCGAGGGATGTCAGGGAGAGAAAGCATCCAGGTAATGTATATTTTTTTAAGTTTCTGTTGCTTCTAGCGCTCCAAAGGCCAGGATGTCATCTTGTCATAGTGCAGACTGGCACACATCACCCCCTGTGGTGGACAGAAAACAGACAAGCATTCAGCAAACCATCAGCTAGGATTATAGGGCTTTTTCAATTCCATTTTTTGATTCCTTGCGTCCTCTCACCTTCTCAAGACCCATTGGATGAGACGGTCAGATGTCCCTCCCCTCTGACCGTCCAAGCCAATGGGTTGAGAAGTAGGCGATTCTTTCCTTTAGTTGTCAGACTGTTTGGACAGTTCTAGTATCTCAATTGGTCTTCTCACTTCCTCACATTCTCTCTCCTCGAAATGCATTCAGAATGACCTTGGGTCCATCTCATCCAATACAGTTGAGAAAGAAGCGAGTAATCGCGGGAAGACAAATTGAGATACTAGGACAACGAGAGGATAGAAGGTTCTTCAGGATGGACATATTGTTATGGATAATGACAATCTACAGACATTGCTTCTTTAAAAAAAGTCTGAGCACCTGGTACAGCGGGGGGGGGGGGTCAGTATGTGTATGAGCACCTGGTACAGCGGAGGGGAGGGTCAGTGTGTGTGTGTGAGCACAGTGTGTGCTCACTTAGCCTGACCACATTTAGTCGAGTGGGCGATAGGCTGACCAAGATTTCTTTAGTCGAGCAGTAGCAAAAAAAAAATAAAAAAAAATAATCATGGTGCACAGGACACCTGTCTGACTCGCACCTGTCTCGGTGGACTAATCCATTGCGGAGGCCGTGGAGATGGCAGAGTCCATCAACAAGACATGTGATACTGGAATTGTATATGGTTATATTTGGTAAAAATAAATGGTGCAACAGTAACAAATCTAATATTTTATAACAAATGTGCTTTTTCCTGCATTGGATACGGTCACTGTCCGCGGTTCTGAAATATAATCTTCAGTGCGCCGCAGAATCGGCACCTTTCCCTATGTTGCTAAATGCATATTAGCAAAGTTAACCAGCATATTGGGATTGAGAACAATGTGACGGAGGCAGCAGCAGCGGAGAAGGAACAGCCCTTGACTTAGCCTAATTGTCTAAGAAAATTGAGGAGAGGAAACCAACTTAAATTAGGTCTATAATCAACTGCCCAACTTAAAATGTGCCTGGCTTTATAAATAATTCCTATATATCTACATAAATAAAACAGATCTTGCTTCTGTTGCCTGTTTGAGTGTTTGTTTAAGAGCTTACTGATTCCATGAGCACCAAGCCTCATGCAACGGCTAAATGCCGGATAAAGCAATTTCACAGATTTGTTTATAAATCTTTGCTATGCTGTAATAATGATTGATTTAGGATTTATTATGATCATAATAATAAGTAACGTTATCATTAGTAGGCTTTGTATAACAGCCTTGTATAACCATCAGCAAGCTGTAGGAGCACATCCTGTTTAGTCTTAATACCGTAACTTACTTAGGTCTATATTTCAATATATAGGCTATTGTATCAATCATTCGTTCATGCCATCACAGAGCATTCATGCTTTGAAACGCAATCAAGTATTTTTGTTTTAAAATTAAACAAAGCAAGCTTTGAATAATTAGCCTGTTTTCTGTCTGCTGTAATAAAGGCTTTATATTTTTTTTTATTAGAACAGACTGGTACACTTATTTACTTAGTGTTGTTTACACTGTTCCAAATGGTCAGACAAAGTATTGTAATCTAACAGCAACAGTTTGGCACACAATACTTCCTCCTATACTAGAGGAAGTGGCCGATTAATTAGGGCCGATTTCAAGTTGCCATAACAATCGGTAATCGGGCCTCCCGGGTGGCGCAGTGGTCTAGGGCACTGCATCGCAGTGCTAACTGCGCCACCAGTCTCTGGGTTCGCGCCCAGGCTCTGTCGCAGCCGGCCGCGACCGGGAGGTCCGTGGGGCGACGCACAATTGGCATAGCGTCGTCCGGGGTAGGGAGGGTTTGGCCGGTAGGGATATCCTTGTCTCATCGCGCTCCAGCGACTCCTGTGGCGGGCCGGGCGCAGTGCGCGCCAGCCAAGGGGGCCAGGTACACGGTGTTTCCTCCGACACA
The DNA here is from genome assembly GCF_029448725.1 of Salvelinus fontinalis. Taxonomy (NCBI): domain Eukaryota; kingdom Metazoa; phylum Chordata; class Actinopteri; order Salmoniformes; family Salmonidae; genus Salvelinus; species Salvelinus fontinalis. The sequence continues at coordinate 28,352,810 of NC_074686.1, forward strand.
TTGGTGCGGCTGGCTTCCGGGTTGGAGGCGCGCTGTGTTAAGAAGCAGTACGGCTGGTTGGGTTGTGCTTCGGAGGACGCATGGCTTTCGACCTTCGTCTCTCCCGAGCCCGTACGGGAGTTGTAGCGATGAGACAAGGTAGTAATTACTAGCGATTGGACACCACGAAAAAAAAAAATTGGGGAGAAAATGGGATAAAAAAAATTATTTAAAAAAAACAATCGGTAATCAGCATTTTTGGATGCCGATTACATTGCATTCAAACTGCGTGGCAGGCTGACCACCTGTTACGCGAGTGCAGCAAGGAGCCAAAGTAAGTTGCTAGCATTATCCTATAAAAATCAATCAATCTTCACAATCACCAGTTAACCCAGTAATAGCCTCAACTATGAGAGGTTAACTAGCTTGTCCTGCATTGCATATAATCAATTTATCATCAAATCACAGCCTACTTCGCCAAACGGGTGATGATTTAACAAGGGCGCATTCGTGAAAAAAGCACAATCGTTGCACGAATGTACCTAGCCATATAAACATCCTTTGCCTTAAAATCAATACACAGGAGTATATTTTTTTACCTGCATATGTAGTTAACAAATTCATGTTAGCAGGCAATATTAACTAGGGAAATTGTGTCACTTCTCTTGCGTTCATTGCACGCAGAGTCAGAGTATATTAAACAGTTTGGGCCGCCTGCCTCGTTGCAAACTAATTTGCCAGAATTTTACATAATTATGACATAACGTTGAAGGTTGTGCAATGTACAGCAACATTTTGACTTAGGGTTGCCACCCGTTTGATAAAATACAGAAAGGTTGCATATTTCAGCGAAAGAATAAACGTTTCAGTTTCGAAATGATAGTTTCCAGATTTGACCATATTAATGACCTAAGGCTTGTATCTGTGCGATTATTATATTATAATTATGCCTATGATTTGATAGAGCAGTCTGAGCGGTGGTAGGCAGCAGCAGGCTCGTAAGCATTCATTCACTCTTTACTGCGTTTTCCAGCAGCTCTTAGCAATTCTTGATCACAGCGCTGTTTATCACTTCAAGCCTATCAACTGCTGAGATTAGGCTGGCAATACTATAGTGCCTATAAAAACATTCAATAGTCAAAGGTATATGAAATACAAAATGGTAGAGAGAGAAATAGTAGAAACGTCATAATTCCTATAATTACAGCAACCTAATATTTCTTTACCGGGAATATTGAACCACCTGCTTTCATATGTTCTGAGCAAGGAATTTAAACATTAGCTTTTTTTACATGGCACATATTGCACTTTTACTTTCTTCTCCAACACTGTTTATGCATTATTTAAACCATATCGAGCGTGTTTCATTATTTATTTGAGACTAAATAGATTTTATTTATGTATTAAAATAAAAGTGTTCATTGTTCATTCACCATTGTTGTAATTGTCATTATTTCATATGTAAAAACGGCTGATTAATCGTTATCGACGTTGAAAAATCATAATCGGTCGACCTCCATCCTATACCCTGCTTTTTCTTTATCTCCAGTAGTTTCCACAACTAAGTCAAATGTCTTCCACAGATCTGACTTCCCCTGAGCAACCAGTAAACATTCGCCCATTTCCAGTTTATTTTTCATGTCCTCTGCATCCATTTTGCTGTCACGTGTTACTGTGTTGGGAGTTTGTTATAGCCAATTAATTGATGTGATTAATAGGCTATAGGTCAGTCCCATTATTATTATTATTATTATTATTATTTTTTAAAACTTTATTTAACAAGGCAAGTCAGTTAAGAACAAATTATTTTACAATTACGGCCTACCCCGGCCTAACCCTCCCCTAACACAGACGACGCTGGGCCAATTGTGCGCCGCCCTATGAGACTCCCAACCATGGCCGGTTTTGATACAGCCCGATTTCAAACCAGTGCCTGTAGTGACGACTCCAGCAATGAGATGCAGTGCCTTAGACCGCTGTGCCACTCGGGAGCCCTATTGGTCACATGCATGCGATCCTTACATGTTTCACATAAAGAGAGCAAGGGTTGAGGGAATGTTTTTCCTAAACAAATTAGGGATTTTGGTAACAGAACTTTTCAGTCAGACACAAGAAACTAAATGGCTGAAATGATGTAGCAGCTTCAGCACAGAGAGCGCAATAAACACTTCCTGTGCTGTGGTGCCTTTTCACTGCAGTAGGGAGGGGTGCGAGACAACGTGCGCCAGTCACACAGACCCTTGTTTATTTTTTAACAGTGTGACCATCGGGCTCTGAGTAACTTGTCTCAATTATTTAATCAAAGCTTCAGTCAATCTAGGTGCATATGTAGTTGGTCTTATTCAAACACATAGGGTGTTTGTCTATATGGAAAAATAAGTTTAAAAGACCAATCGATTGATCAAAAGAACAGGACGACTCGGTCAACCAAGGTTTTCTTTTGTCGTTGACAACCCTAGTGGGAGGGCCAGGGTGTGTGTTCACCCGGTACACTGGGAGGGCCAGGGTGTGTGTTCACCCGGTACACTGGGAGGGCCAGGGTGTGTGTTCACCCGGTACACTGGGAGGGCCAGGGTGTGTGTTCACCCGGTACACTGGGAGGGCCAGGATGTGTGTTTGTATGTGCTCACCTGGTACAGGAGGGTCAGTGGGCTACAGCAGAGTCAGCAGAGTCTGGACTCCACAGTCCACAAAGTTCTGGAAACGGGGCACCACATCACATCAAATAATGAGCCGGCTGAAACAACCACAGTGAACCTTAACACAGGAGCTATTACCGCAAAAACACCCTTGGAGAAAATCAGTCATCCTTAGCCTACACATGAATTACTGATACAGACTGGCGGATGGTACTGTTTGTGCGCTCAAAGGACTCACACCAACACAATATAAGCTTTGCCAAACACTGCCACCCAGTGGCCATTACTTGACCAGCAGACAACACAGACGGTACAAACATTCCAATCAGTTCAAATAAAATGACATATCTGGTCATGCATACTTAACAGTAACCAAAAGGTATAGACAGTCATTCAGAAGACGTGAGCGTCACCTGGTTGACAAACCGTGTCCTCTGCTCCCCGGTCCAGTGTGGTGAGGCGTACTGGGAGAGGAGAGCAGGGGGTCAAAGGTCAGACATACAGGAACACATAAGCATCCATTTATTCCTCCACTGGGAATATGTGGAGCAGGTGGGACTGTCGATCATGCTATGGTACAGTATGTCAGAGGTATGTGGGTGGTCTATGCATCTAGCATTTAACGCATGTATATTAGTTTAGTATATTATAATTGTTGATGCTCAATGTGTCATATTGTATTGCGTGTTTTCTCCAGGGAACAAAAAAGTTGTTTAATTAATACGTTCTCTGCCTGTACAAGTATGTGTTTACCTGGTACGCGTAGGCGGTTTGTGAGTAGCTCATGGGCATCTGTGGCATCATGACTCCTTGAAGGCCGTTATATGAGTAAGGCTGAGAAAAGAGAAAAAACAAATATATTTATAGTCTGTCAATCTGGTGTAATTTTAGGAGTACTTGTGTAGTTTTATTGGGCCATGTTTAGCAGAGCACAGCGTTGTGGAATGTTATATTGAAAAAAAAAACATGCCTCTGATATCTAGAATAAGGAATCCCGTCAGCTCTATTCAGGACATTTCTATTTGCAACGTCCAGTGTCTGCCTACTGAACATGGTGGGCAGGTGCACTTTTGGGACCACTATTAGTCCAAAAGTGTGAACTGATCCAAGCCCATCTTCAAATCAAACTTTATTTGTCACATGCGCCAAATACAACAAGTGTAGACCTTACAGTGAAATGCTTACTTACAAGCCCTTGACAGTGCAGTTCAAAAAGAGTTAACATATTTACCAAATAGACTAAAGTAAAAAATAAATACAAACACAATAAGAATAATGAGGCCATATACAGGGGGTTTGTACATGTAGGTGAGGTGACTATGCATAGATAATATACAACGAGCAGCAGCACTGTACAAAAGGGAAGGGGGGGGGGGGGGGGTCAAAGTAAATAGTCCGGTGGAGATTTTATTAATTGTTAAGCAGTCTTATGGCTTGGGAGTAGAAGCTGTTGAAGAGCCTTTTGGTCCTAGACTTGGCGCTCCGGTACCGCTTGCCGTGCGGTAGCAGAGAAAACAGTCTAACTTGGGTGACTGGAGTCTGACAATTTTATGGGCCTTCAACTGTATATAATAGGCGGTATCAGAGGAAGTCAGAAGTTTACATACACTTAGGTTGGAGTCATTAAAACTTGTTTTTCAACCACTCCACAAATTTCTTGTTCACAAACTAGTTTTGGCAAGTCAGTTAAGACATCTACTTTGTGCATGACAAGTAATTTTTCCAACAATTGTTAACAGAGATTATTTCACTGTATCACAATTCCAGTGGGTCAGAAGTTTACATACACTAATTTGACTGTGCCTTTAAACAGCTTGGAAAATTCCAGAAAATTATGTCATGGCTTTAGAAGCTTCTGATAGGATAATTGACATCATTTGAGTCAATTGGAAGTGTACTATGGATGTATTTCAAGGCCTACCTTCAAACTCAGTGCCTCTTTGCTTGACATCATGGGAAAAATCAAAAGAAAATCAGCCAACACCTCAGAAAAAAAATTGTAGACCTCCAAGGGAGCAATTCCTAAACGCCTGACGGTACCATGTTCATCTGTACAAACAATAGTACGCAAGTATAAACACCATGGGACCACACAACCGTCACACCGCTCAGGAAGGAGACGCGTTCTGTCTCCTAGAGATGAACGTACTTGTACGAAAAGTGCAAATCCCAGAACAGCAAAGGACCTTGTGAAGATGCTGGAGGAAACAGGTACAAAAGTATCTATATCCACAGTAAAACGAGTCCTATATCGACATAACCTGAAAGGCTGCTCAGCCAGGAAGAAGCCACTGCGCCAAAACTGCCATAAAAAAGCCAGACTACGGTTTGCAACTGCACATGGGGACAAAGATCGTACTTTTTGGAGAAATGTCCTTTGGTCTGATTAAACAAAAATAGAACTGTTTGGCCATAACCATCGTTATGTTTGGAGGAAAAAGGGGGAGGCGTGCAAGCCGAAGAACACCCTCCCAACCGTGAAGCACTGGGGTGGCAGCATCATGAGAGACTGGTGCACTTCACAAAATAGATGGCATCACGAGGAAGGGGAATTATGTGGATATATTGAAGCCACATCTCAAGACATCAGTCAGGAAGTTAAAGCTTGTTCGCAAATGGGTCTTCCAAATGGACAATGACCCCAAGCATACGTCAGAAGTTGTGGCAAAATGGCTTAAGGACAACAAAGTTAAGGTATTGGAGTGGCCAAACCTCAATCCTATAGAAAATGTGTGGGCAGAACTGAAGCATGTGCAAGCAAGGAGGCCTACAAACCTGACTCAGTTACACCAGCTCTGTCAGGCGAAATGGGACAAAATTCACCCAACTTATTGTGGGAAGCTTGTGGAAGGCTACCCAAAACAATTGGGTCAAATGTTTAAGGCAATGTTACCAAATACTAATTGAGTGCATGTAAACTTCAGACCCACTGGGAATGTGACCAAAGAAATAAGACTACTATTATTCTGACATTTCACGTTCTTAAAATAAAGTGGTGATCCTAACTGACCTAAGACAGGGAATTTTTACTAGGATTAAATGTCAGGAATTGTGAAAAACTGAGTTGAAATGTATTTGGCTAAGGTGTATGTAAACTTCCAACTTTAACTGTAGGTCCTGGATGGCAGGAAGCTTGGCCCCAGTGATGAACTGGGCAGTACACACTACCCTCTGTAGCACCTTATGGTCAGATCCCGAGCAGTTGCCATACCAGGCTGTGATGCAACTGGTCAGGATGATCTCGATGGTGCAGCTGTAGAACCTTTTGAGGATCTGGGGACCCATGTCAAATCTTTTCATTCTCCTGAAGGGGAACAGGTTTTGTCCTGCCCTCTTCACGACTGTCTTCGTATGTTTGGACCATGATAGTTCGTTGTGTATGTGGACACCAAGAAACTTAAAACTCTTGACCTGCCCCACAACAGCCTCGATGTTAATGGGGGCCTGTTCAGCCCGCCTTTTAAGGGAGAGGTTGGTGTCCTGGCACCACACCTCCAGTTCTCTGACCTCCTTCCTATAGGCCGTCTCGTCATTGTCGGTGTCGTCAGCAAACTTAATGGTGTCGGAGTCGTGTTTGGCCACGCAGTCGTGGGTGAACAGAGAGTACAGAAGGGGACTAAGTACACACCCCTGAGGGGCCCCAGTGTTGAGGATCAGCGTGGCAGAAGTGTTGTTGCCTACCCTTACCACCTGGGAGCGGCCTGTCAGGAAGTCCAGGATCCAGTTGCTGAGGGAGGTGTTTAGTCCCAGAGTTCTTAGCTTAGTGATGAGCTTTGTTGGCACTATTGTGTTGAATGCTGAGCTGTAGTCAGTGAACAGCATTCACATAGGTGTTCCTTTTGTCCAGGTAGGACAGGTCAATGTGGAGTGAGATTGCATCATCTGTGGATCTGTTGGGCTGGTATGCGAATTGGAGTGGGTCTAGGGTATCCGGGAGGATGCTGTTGATGTGAGCCATGACCAACCTTTCATAGCACTTCATGGCTACTGACGTGAGTGCTACGGGGCGGTAATCATTTAGGCAGGTTACCTTCGCTTCCTTGGGCACAGGGACTATGGTGGTCTGCTTGAAACATGTAGGTATTAGACTCGGTCAAGGAGAGGTTGAAAATGTCAGCAAAGACACTTGAGTTGGGCCACGCATGCATTGAGTACACATCCTGGTAATCCATCTGGCCAAGCAGCTTTCCTAATGTTGACCTGTTTAAAGGTTTTATTCACGTCGGCTACCGAGAGCGTTATCACACAGTCATCCAGAACAGCTGGTGCTCTCGTGCATGCTTCAGTGTTTCTTGCCTCGAAGCGAGCATAGAAGGTATTTAGCTCGCCTGGTAGGCTCGCGTCACTGTGCAGCTTGTGTGTGGATTTCCCTTTGTAGTCCATAGTTTAAGCCCTGCAACATCCGAAAAGCGTCAGAGCCGGTGTAGTAATATTCAATCTTAGCCCTGTATTGACGCTTTGCTTGTTTGATGGTTCTTCTGAGGGCATAGCGGGATTTCTTAAAAGCGTCCGGATTAGTCTCCCACTCCTTGAAAGAGGCAGCTTTAACCTTTAGCTTGATGCGGATGTTGCCTGTAATCCATGGCTTCTGGTTGGGATATGTACGTACGGTCACTGTGGGGACGACGTCGTCGATGCACTTATTGATGAAGCCGAATACTGAGGTGGTGTACTCCTCAGCGCCATTGAATGAATCCCGGAACATATTCCAGTCTGAGCTAGCAAAACAGTCCTGTAGTGTAGCATCCGCATCATCTGACCACTTCTGTATTGAGGGGGGGGTCACTGGTACTTCCTGCTTTAGTTTTTGATTGTAAGCAGGAATCAGGAGAATAGAATAATCGTCAGATTTGCCAAATGGAGGGCAGGGGAGAGCTTTGTATGCATCTCTGTGTGTGGAGTAAAGGTGGTTTAGGATTTTTTCCTCCTCTGGTTGCACATGTGACATGCTGGTAAAAATTTGGTGAAACTGATTTAGGTTTATCTGCATTAAAGTTCCCAGCCACTAGGAACATCGTTTCTGGGTGAGCATTTTCTTCTTTGCTTATGGCCTTATATAGAGTTGGTTGAGAGCGGGTTTTAGTGCCAGCTTCGTTCTGTGGTGGTAAATAGACAGCTACAAATAATATAGATGAGAACTCTTGGTAAATAGTGTGGTCTACAGCTTATTATAATGTACTTTACCTCAAGTGAGCAATACCTCGAGACTCCCCTAATATTAGACATCGCGCACTAGCCGTTATTGACAGACACACACACCCCCACCCCTCGTCTTACCAGACGTAGCTTCTCTGTTCTGCAGGTGCATGGAAAAGTCCGCCAGCTCTATATTATCCGTATCATCGTTCAGCCACATCTCGGTGAAACATATTACTGTTTTTAATGTCCCGTTGGTAAGATAATCTTAAATCATCAATTTTATTTTCCAATGATTGCACGTTAGCAAAGAACAACGGATGGCAGTGGGAGTTTACTCGCTCGCCTACCGATTCTCAGAAAGCAGCCTGATCTGCGGCCCCCTTTCCTGCGTCTTTTCTTCAAGCAAATTACGGGGATCTGGGCCTGTTCCAGTGAAAGCAGTATATCCTTCTCGTCCCAAGGTGAGTAATCACTGTTCTGATGTCCAGAAGTTATTTTCGGTCATAAGAGGCAGTAGCATCAACATTATGTACAAAATAAGTTACACAAAATGCAAAAAAATAACAAAATAGCACAATTGGTTTAAAGAATGTAAAACATTAGCCATGTTCTTTGGCGCTATCTTGCAACAGTGTCTGTGTTCTTAAAGGCACACAGGGACCTGGTCAAAAGTAGTGTACTACATAGGGAATAGGGTGTCATTTGGGACCCAGCCAGTGGCTTTGGGGTGATGACAGGGCCTTACCTGGATGTAGGGATTGCCCCCGTTGAGTACAGGTGAGGGCTGAGCCACGCCCACTCCCATAGGAGAGCAGCAGGTGCAGTAGATGTACTGGGAGGGGCTCATCCAGGGGACCTGACCAACCAGGTGAGACGGCATGGAACCTGGGCGGGGCAAACAAATAAACAGAATGCCAGATCTCACAATGCTTTGATGTGGTCAGCTAACCACATCATTTGATGTAGCAATTTTGATGTCTGACTGCAGTCAATGACCTGGCATGCCACCATTGGTTGATGCTATGCAACATCTGCAATGTAGTTGAACTGGTACATGTTTAGCCACAACCCAGACTTCAGCAGTGGCAATAGATTACAAAAGACAAGGTCAAATAGCTACTACACACACACAGATTAAAAAAGTGAACATAAATGAAGCAACACTCACGTGAGCTCCTTTCCTTCATGATTGCTGGACCCAGCTTCAGTTTCCGTCCTTTAAAACTGATCTGTTGCTGCAGAGTAAACACGGTGAAGAGGAAACATTCGCTTGTGATTAGAATGAAGGCAAAGTTTTAAAGACTTGACTCCATTTAAGATGCATTATGTTAAATAAATGGTTCTTACTTCAACGATGGTTTGGATGTCGACATCTTCATTGAAGTAAACAAATCCATATCTACACAAAGAATGACATTGTTCCATATAAGGCAAGGTTTATTTGGATGGATCCAATTGCCTTGACTACAGCCTACTAATTTGGGACTCACCCTTTGCAGATGCCTCCGCGGTAAGTGATGATTTTCACTTCTTTCACCGCGCCAAATCTCGCAAAGAAGTCCCGGATTTCATTCTCATCCACCTAAAAAAAAGGGCCATATGAGCAAGTTAGATGTTGACTTTATTGTATCCATTAGAGAATTATTTTTGGTTAAGGATCAGTTTAATTCCAGTGAGCAGGCCAAATGAACAGAGACTATCCCAGTGAAACATTCTCACCCCCTCCAAAGCACACTTAATCATAGACTTCCCCATGTGGAGGCTCTGCATAATAAGTAATCAAATCAAAGTTTATTTTTCACTTGCACAGGATACAGCAGGTGTCAACGGTACAGTGAAATGCTTACTTGCAAGCTCAGTGCAGGGGTCAATATCAAAATATAAAACATTTAAATAAAAAATTATCAATATTAAAAAGTCAATAAAAGTATCCATAAAAAATATAAAAAAATCGAAAATGGAAATGCCAGCAGAAAGAACAAGAATATACACTATAGCAGTTAGTTATTCACCTTCATGTCGATTCCTCCAACAAAAAGTGTGTTTGGTGTCATTCTACCTTCAGGTAAAATATAACCATTTGACAGCTTCAAATTTAGGGATGTCTGAAATCCATCTCTCTGTTTCTGAATATCCTGGAATAAAGAGAATAAAGTAAATATTTAATTGGTCACTAGTTCATTTGCCTGGCACAACCACAACAGCCTGCTGAAGAAGTTAGCTGAAAGATATTAGCCAACTAATGTAGGCATCCATTGTGGCCAGTACCAGAGTAGGCGTCAATCATCAGATAGATAACTTTAATCTCCTGACCTAGGTAGCTAGTTCAGTCACAGATGAAAGGCGTTAGCTAGCTAATATCCTGGATGAGCTCATTCACTCTAATAGAATTTCAAAAAGGCAACCGGGAAATCGTTGACAATCATGAGCACACTCTACTTATAGTTCAGCAATCAGGATATTGTCCGACAGTTCCCGGCTAGGTAGCTAGTTCCCAACCACTTAATAGAAAAACGGATTCGTTCTAACAAATTTGTATTAATCTGTGCTAACTACAACTTCGACATATCAACTAGCTGCCTAGACAGCTTATGAACGATTATATTTTAGTGCCAGGGCACTGGCTAGCTAGACTAGGAGGCACGAGGCAACCACCATCACCAGAGTTGGCAACTAGCCATGTCAACTACCTACTTAGCTATAAACATAGTTAACCTTGTAATAAACTGGCATATCAGCTGGTTTTAATCAAGCATGTTAGTTAGTCTTTTAGATAATGACCTAGAAATGTTACACTTGTAGTTTACAAGTTCGCTAAAGTCAGGGAACTTTAGCTCGCTTGTGCGAGAAATTGGACAGCTAAAAAAAGATCAGTTCGCTAACATTATCCGCATCTCAGCAAACTGTTCACTGGACGTAGTAGAGGCCGGGCAATTCATTCATTTGTTCACTAACATATATAAATATTGTGGTTGGATCATTGCCAAAACACAGACTTAGCTAAATACTCACCATTTCTAAAACCGTTAAAACAGAATAAATTAAACACACTGCCGCGCAAACTTTCCCCGCTTCAAGTGCAAGAAAAAAAAAGTTGAAACTAATGACTGTCAAAAAGTCACGCCCAACGCACTTGCTGAACCTAATTGGGATGTTTCAAAAAGTAGACAAGGGGTGTTTTTCCGAATGTTTTTATGATCTATAATGTTTTTTTACGGGTCATTTAGTTACAACTTTGCTAAAAACAGTAGGCTATCTTTTAAAGATTTACAATATTTAGTGGTATACACTTTTATTGATAAATAAAGACGTCTGATATCGAGAACCTAGTTTACAACCCCCTCCCAAATGTGAATCAATGGTGTGATACAAAAATGGGAAGTGTTTCTGTTATGAGATACGATATGAGGTAAGTTTCACAACGATCAAGAATGTAGCTGTTTAAAATGTGTGGAAAGTAAAAGTACTGTATACGTATCCATCCAGCTACAGCGTCATTATTAAAAAAATCACAATATGACAGAAATGGCAATCAAGTCCATATTTGATTAAATATAAATCAGAGTCAGATGAGGATAAATCGAGCTGCCACATATTGGTATTGCTCATGCATAGCAGGTAGAGTGGCATGCAGAGAAGGGTCCGACTACAGTATTCGCGTTTTGGTGAATTAATGGTCTTCACATGGGGGTTAGCTATCTCTCTGCCTTCTCGCTGCCATACTCCTGATCACTACCAGATGGTGCTATTTACCTACAAGCCGTTGCTAATTACCCTCAGCTTCAGGTAGTTGACCCTGAAAACAGGGTCAGATATTTATCATCCCTCTAATGCAGGGTTCAGGTCAGGATTGTAGGTAGAGTAATCTGATCCTAGAGCTGTTGTTAGGTTAAACTTATATTTAAAGTATCATACATACATGACCCCAGTGGGAATGTTATGGAATTATAACACCATTATTACAACATTACAACAAATAAATGATTATGATAATTGTAATTTTCGAAATTATTTTCAGTGTGGTGGGGGGGTTACAGATACAATATACAAATTAACATAATTTCATATTCAGTTAATTCAGTTTCCATGTATTATTTTCCATTTGTTATTTTACACATATATGTACCTGTAAACTTTTTTTTGAAGGTACCGTACATAAATACACAGAACAAAAATAAAAACGCAACATATAAAGTGTTGGTCCCATGTTTCATGAGCTGAAATAAATGATCCCAGAAATGTTCCATAGGCACAAAAAAATGTATTTCTCTCAAATTTTGTCCACACAATTAGGTTACATCCCTGTTAGTGAACATTTCTCATTTGCCAAGATAAACCATCCACCTGACAGGTGTGGTATATCAAGAAGCTAATTAAACAGCATTATCATTACAAGTACACCTTGTGCTTGGGACAATAAAAGGCCACTCTAAAATGTGCAGTTTTGTCACACAACACAATATCACAGATGTCTCAAGTTTTGAGGGAGTGTGCAATTGAATTGCCAGAGGATTTAATGTTCTGAAACAAAGCTAAAAATGTGCCAGTTCTTCCATGGCCTGCATACTCACCAGACATGTCACCCAATGAGCATGTGTGGGATGCTCTTGATCGACGTGTACGACAGCGTGTTCCAATTCCTGCCAATATCCAGCAACTTCGCACAGCTATTGGAAACGAGTGGGACAACACTCCACAGGACACAAGCCTGATGAACTCTATCAAATCAAATGTTATTTGTCACATGCCCGAATGCAACAGGTGTAGGTAGACCTTACAGTGAAATGCTTACTTACAAGCCCTTAACCAACAATGCAGTTTTAAGAAAATACATTAAAAAAGATACAAATAAAAGTAACAAATAATTAATGCGCAGCAGTAAAATAACAATAGCGAGGCTATATACAGGGGGTACCGGTACAGAGTCAATGTGCGGGGGCACCGGTTAGTCGAGGTAATTAAGGTAATATGTACATGTAGGTAGACTTATTAAAGTGACTATGCATAGATAATAACAGAGAGTAGCAGCACCGTAGAAAAGGGGGGGGGCAATGCAAATAGTCTGGGTAGCCATTTGATTAGAAGTTCAGGAGTCTTATGGCTTGGGTGTAGAAGCTGTTTAGAAGCCTCTTGGACATGGATTTGGCGCTCCTGTACCGCTTGCCGTGCAGTAGCAGAGAAAACAGTCTGTGCACACCAGATACTGACTGGTTTTCTGATCCACACCCCTAACTTTGTTTAAAGGTATCTGTAACCAACAGATGCATATCTGTATTCCCAGTCATGTGAAATCCATAGATTAGGGCCTTGTGAATTTATTTAAATTGACTGATTTCCTTATATGAACTGTAACTCAGTAAAATCTTTGAAATTGTTGCATGTTGCATTTATATTTTTGTTCAGTATACAAAGTACTGATCATTTTGATCATTACAGAGCTAAAAAGTTATAATAGATTTAGTACGTAAGGGAAAATAACCAAAAGGAAGTGAGCCTCCACTCACAATCTCCCATCCCATTCCCCCAACCCCACCCATCCAACATGTCATCATCCAAAGAAAGCTAAAAAGTATAAATTATGAAAATACAGTTGAAGTTGGAAGTTTACATACACTTAGGTTGAAGTCATTAAAACTTGTTTTTCAACCACTCCACAAATTTCTTGTTCACAAACTACAGGTTTGGCAAGACGGTTAGGACATTTACTTTGTGCATGACAAGTAATTTTTCCAACAATTGTTAACAGACAGATTATTTCACTGTATCACAATTACAGTGGGTCAGAAGTTTACATACACTAATTTGACTGTGCCTTTAAACAGCTTGGAAAATTCCAGAAAATTATGTCATGGCTTTAGAAGCTTCTGATAGGCTAATTGACATCATTTGAGTCAATTGGAGGTGTACCTGTGGATGTATTTCAAGGCCTACCTTCAAACTCAGTGCCTCTTTGCTTGACATCATGGGAAAATCAAAAGAAATCAGCCAACACCTCAGAAAAATAATTGTAGACCTCCACAAGTCTGGTTCATCCTTGGGAGCAATTTCCAAACTCCTGAAGGTACAACGTTAGTCTGTACAAACAATAGTACGCAAGTATGTGCTTTGCTGCAGGAGGGACTGGTGCACTTCACAAAATAGATGGCGAAATGAGTGAGGAAAATTATTTGGATATATTGAAGCAACATCTCAAGACATCAGTCTGGAAGTTAAAGCTTGGTCGCAAATGGGTCTTCCAAATGGACAATGACCCCAAGCATACTTCCAAAGTTATGGCAAAATGGCTTAAGTACAACAAAGTCAAGGTATTGGAGTGGCCATCGCAAAGCCCTGACCTCAGTCCCATAGAATATTTGTGGGCAGAACGGAAAAAGCGTGTGCGAGCAAGGAGGCCTACAAGCCTGACCCAGTTACACCAGCTCTGTCTGGAGGAATGGGCCAAAATTCACCCAACTTATTGTGGGAAGCTTGTGGAAGGCTACCCGAAACATTTGACCCAAGTTAAACAATTTAAAGGCAATGCTACCAAATACTAATTGTGTGTATGTAAACTTCTGACCCACTTGTCACCCCCTGGTGATGAAAGAAATAAAAAGCTGAAATAAATCATTCTCTACTATTATTGTAACGGCAGATTTCCTCCTCTTCGTCTGATGAGGAGGTGTAGCAGGGATCGGACCAAGACGCAGCGTAGTAAGTGTCCATAGTTTTAATATAATAAACTGAACAAGACATAATACAAAATAAGAAAAGTAAATCTAACCAAAACAGTCCCGTGTGGCACAAACACTGACACAGGAAACAAACACCCACAAACCAACAGTGAAAACAGGATACCTAAATATGGTTCCCAATCAGAGACAATGAATGACAGCTGCCTCTGATTGAGAACCATATCAGGCCAAACTAGAAAACCCCACATAGAAATAGACAACATAGATAATACCCACCCAGCTCACGTCCTGACCAACTAAATAAAGACTAAACAAAGGAAAATAAGGTCAGGAACGTGACAATTATTCGGACATTTCACATTCTTAAAATAAAGTGGTGATCCTAACTGACCTAAAACAGGGAATTGTTACTGGGATTAAATGTCAGGAATTGTGAGAAACTGAGTTTAAATGTATTTGGCTAAGGTGTATGTAAACTTCCGACTTCAACTGTATATGCTTCAGTAAGATTGGCTTTTTAGCGTTCATAGCAATGGTTATCAACTGTACTGCAGGGATGGAAGGTAAGTCACAGAAAATAGAGGTTGTGGTGGCAGCTGCAGAGAAGTGTTTGGGTGTATGAGATTTGACGTCAGAAGAGTTACAGGGTGTGTTGAGTGGTGGTGTCCCGTCCTTTTGTGCTGTTGACCTGAGGTACGACTATATAGATTTAGTGGAGTAGGGTGGTGAGTTTTAAATGAGTGTAGGGTTAGATGGTAGGGTATTTGATTTATTGTCCTTTTTTTAAAGCAAAGTAGAAGGGAGTTATACTTCAGTTTATTTGTTGGCGGTAATACAACATTTATTGGATGCCAACCGCCGTTAAACCTCATCCAAGACGAAGACTCTGGCAACATTCACTTTTTAGGCTGTCCTGGCAACAACAGCCAGTGTGTAGTCCCACAGAAGAAAAACAACAGCCAGTGTGTAGTCCCACAGAAGAAAAACAACAGCCAGTGTGTAGTCCCACAGAAGAAAAACAACAGCCAGTGTGTAGTCCCACAGAAGAAAAACAGCCATTGTGTAGTCCCACAGAAGAAAAACAGCCAGTGTGTAGTCCCACAGAAGAAGAACAAGATCAACAGCCAGTGTGTAGTCCCACAGAAGAAGAACAAGATCAACAGCCAGTGTGTAGTCCCACAGAAGAAGAACAAGATCAACAGCCAGTGTGTAGTCCCACAGAAGAAAAACAACAGCCAGTGTGTAGTCCCACAGAAGAAAAACAGCCAGTGTGTAGTCCCACAGAAGAAGAACAAGATCAACAGCCAGTGTGTAGTCCCACAGAAGAAGAACAAGATCAACAGCCAGTGTATAGTCCCACAGAAGAAGAACAAGATCAACAGCCAGTGTGTAGTCTCACAGAAGAAGAACAGCCAGTGTATAGTCCCACAGAAGAAGAACAGCCAGTGTATCGTCCCACAGAAGAAGAACAGCCAGTGTGTAGTCCCACAGAAGAAGAACAGCCAGTGTGTAGTCACACAGAAGAAGAAAAAGAACAGCCAGTGTGTGCGAGGAGTTCGCTGTAGGGGACTATAAAGCTCAGTGGAGGGGACACAGGGAGCTACTAGTAGGTAGTTAATAAGGCTAATTGGCTATTATAAGTAGCGATCTATCGGTAGGTTAGATCGCTAGATGGCTATGAAGAGGCACTACTGGCTAGTGTCACAACAAGACATCGTAGAACACCTTTAGGTACAATACGTGGATTTTCTTGTTTGCATTGAAACAATTAGCTGAATAGCTAGCATGGTTATTTGTTTTCTACCACAGATGGGTATCAAGCTATGATGCACTAAAGTTACTCTAGAAGGGATCAGTAATGGTATGTGACTCTTCAAAAACAAAGGACCTATCTGAAAGCATCTGAAACTATCAGACTATATAGTGTAATGTTGTTAGTGTAATGTTACTTTAGCTTTTGTTTCTTTTTTTAGGCCCAGCTCTCACACTGTGTGTGTGTAACATTAGTGACAATGCTGCCTACATGAGAAAAGCATTCACAGTGTGCTTCCCCATTGAACAAGAAGATGAAGTACATGACAAAGATCACCTTGATGACCCAGAGCTCTGGAATGACCTAACCCTGGAAGACCAGCAAACAGTGGATGCTGCTATTGCAAAAAACTGCGCTTGCAGTGTGCCCACACTCTCCAGTGCCCACACTCTCCAGCTGGTGGTGGGAGATGGCTTGAAAGAAACAAAGGTGATGACTCCTCTTTCAAAGTTATCAAAAATCAGCTCACTGCTACATACAAGCAGAACATTCAAAGAGGTGTTTGAGGCTGAGTTTGGGGAAAGAGGCATCCCTGCTGCTGTCAACACAAGATGGAACTCAACACTGAGACAAGTGAAGGTAGTTATCCAATGTGACCATCTAAAGCTCAGTCATGTTCTAGAAAAGGCTGGGCACAAGGAGTTGTTGTTCACAGTACGGGAGTGGAATAAGTTGAAGGAGTTGGTGGACATCCTGAAGCCATTTGGAGCAACAGATATGACACAGGGGGAGAAGATAGTCACAATCAGTTCTGTTGTTCCCTCGGTCCTGTCCCTGAATCACCACCTGGAGCAGCGGAAGCCTCAAGTCCATTTCTTGAGCGGCCTGGTCAGAAGTCTCCAGGCATCCCTGAACAAAAGATTTCTTGGAATCTTCATCAATGTGAAAATGGCCAGGACATAAGATGGAATCACTGCCCTCTTTTCAGATCCAGTCTACCTCAAAGCAGCTGCCTTGGATCCGTCTTTTTCTCTGATGTGGGTGGAGCACCATGTGCTGGTCAAGGAGGAGGTCAAGGAGGAGGTGGCACAAAGAGTGAAAGGTAAATATTATTGAGTTTAATGTAACTTTTTCTCATAATTTAATCCAATTGACTGCGACAATAATACTTTTTCAGTTTAACCCACTGCATCACCAATGCTCTAATACCGGCCTTTTTGTTTCTGCTATGCTTTTACATGTTCTGCCAGAACTGATTCTGCATGATGCAACAGGGACTGAGCAAGCTGTGCCTCTTGTTGATGAGGATGAGCGAGAGGACCATAGTCTTGGACAAGAAGAAGGGCTGTTTGCAGCATACTGTAAGAGGCAGAAGAAAGCTGTTGGGACCACTCCAGCACTACAGCTAAGTCGCTACCTTGACATATGCGAAGGACAAAATGCCCTCTTGTTCTGGGCAATGAACAGGAAGGCTCTTCCTACACTGTCCCAAGCGGCCATTAGGGTCTTGGCAGTGCCCCCAGTGCTCCGGTGGAGCGTGTCTTCAGCCATGGTGGCATCATGCTGCGGCCTCATCGTGCACAAATGACTGACAGACCTTTATCGAATTTGGTCTTTTGCAAATGCAATGCATCATAGGGCCCTGAGATAAGAGAAAAAAGGAAACTATTCATGCATTACACACACACACACAAACACACACACACACACACACACACACACACACACACACACACACACACACACACACACACACACACACACACACACACACACACACACACACACACACACACACACACACACACACACACACACACACACACACGTAGTCTCCATGTTCAGGTTTTATCTCCCATCTTTGGGATCTATATTTTTTTCTCAGACATTCAGGCCAGTGTTCAAATTGTAGGCCTCAGTTCAGTATCAGTTGATTTGATGTACCTTTTAATAAATGATTGTAACTTTATGGCAGGATTGTTTAAGGTGTCTAGAGTATATCTGGAGAGAGAGAGAGAGAGAGAGAGCACTACAATATTTTGTTTTTGTTGTCATATTGATGTGTCTCTCATAGCTACCCATGTATTTCCATGGAAATATAAAGTTTATTTGGAAAGTAATAAATATATTTGTTTAAAGCATTCATGATTTGCGTAAATTTAATATACTATTACTCTTGTTAAATATGAAATGGTATTACATTTGGTGAAGAGCACATTATGACTTGTTTAGGACTCGAAACTCAAAGTTTAGAACCTGAGACCTGACTTGATACTTGACGGTCTTGACTTGATACTTGACTCGGACTTGCCTGTCTTGACTTGGGACTTGAGTGCTAAGACTTGAGACTTACTTGTGACTTGTAAAACAATGACTTGGTCCAACCTCTGGAATTTACCAACAAACCCGTAGTCCTGAGTCACGACATTAGCTAGTATCATAGAGATCGAAAAGCCTGTTTTAGCATGGGTATTTCCATTGAGGATTTAGGCTAGTCAACTGGTTGGGACTTCCTATGGGTTAAGGAAGATCACATAATTCCATCCAGGTCACCAGGAGGGATCAGCCAATGAATGATACTTGTGAGCAAATATTCAATTACTGCAGGTGGCAGTGAATCGCCAACCTTGGCTGTATACCTGTTCAAACGACACACTCCAGGTGGCAGTATGTACCCTTTCAGAATGTTTGCCAACTCATGAAGATGGCCTCAATGGCCCTGCCCGTGCTCTTACAGATGCCATAATGGGACAATGATGTGATATACAATGTATTCAGACCCCTTGACTTTTTCCACATTTCATTACAGCCTGTAGCAGGCTCAAGGTGTGGGGTTTCCACGTCACCAAGTTCAATAACAAAACACGCACCAGTAGCACAACTAGAATACAAATGGGGAGTTTATTAGGTATTTTGTACACTGGAGAAAAGGGGAGAAGTCACCAACTATTTCACAGTCCACAAACCGGTCTCGTTGTCCATTCCGTTCTCCAGGGGTAATCCTAAAACTCGGGTCCTCAGCCAATCCGGTTCGGTACACAAGGGGGGTAATCAGACAGTTCAGGTCACAATGGGTAATCACACAGATATTGCTCTCTCTTCTCCCACTCTTCATCACGTACACTTCTCTCTCCATTCTCTGCCCCTTTATGCAAGCTGCTTCCTCCTTTATCCCCAAGCACATCCAGGCACTCCCACAGCCTCGCCTCGTTGGGGCAGGAAGTCCATATAAGGCGCGGCGGTGGAGCCAGCGGGCTGCAAGATATCTCCCCTCAATAACCACTCCCCTCACCTCTCCCTGCCATCTGCCACAAGCCTTATTCTAGAATTGATTCAATTATAATTTATTCCCATCAATCTACACACAATACCCAATAATGACGGAGCGAAAACGGGTTTTCAGAAATTTTTGCAAATGTATTAAAACAAAAAAACAAATACCCCATTTACATAATTATTCAGACCCTTTGCTATGAGACTCGAAACTGAGCTCTGGTGCATCCTGTTTCCATTGATCATCCTTGATGTTTCTACAACATGATTGGAGTCCACCTGTGACAAATCCAATTGTTTGGACATGATTTGGAAAGGCACACATCTGTCTAGATAAGGTCTAACAGTTGACAGTGCATGTCAGAGCAAAAACCAAGCCATGAGGTTGGAGGAATTGTCCGTAGAGCTCCGAGGCAGGATTATGTTGAGGCACAGATCTGGGGAAGAGTACCAAAACATTTATACAGCATTGAAGGTCCCCAAGAACACAGTGGCCCCCATCATTCTTAAATGGAAGAAGTTTGGAACCACCAAGATTCTTCCTAGAGCTGGCCGCCCGTCCAAACTAAGCAATTGGGGGAGAAGGGCCTTGGTCAGGGAGGTGAACCGATGGTCACTCTGACAAAGCTCCAGAGTTACTCTGTGGAGATGGGAGAACCTTCCAGAAGGACAACCATCTCTGCAGCACTCCAGCAATCAGGCCTTTATGGTAGAGTGGCCAGAAGGAAGCCACTCCTCAGTAAAAGGCACATGACTGTCACGCTGGTATAAAGGGATCGGGAGTCAGGAGCAGGAATGCGTAATAGGGGTTTTTATTTACCCAAATTACAGCGTGCCGTGTAAAGGCACGGGGCGAAGACCACAAAAACACGTATACAAAACACAGGGTTGAAACCCAAACAAAAGAGTGAGGAGCACCTCGAATAAATACAATGATACCACACGGGACGAGACCCGTAATTATCTGTACAATACAAGCGGCACGAAAGCCAAAACACAGCACAGGTACTCACACGACCAAAGGACATTGGAACAATAATCAACAAGACAATGGTGAACAAAGGGCACACTTATACAATTACTAATCAGGGGAGAATATGGGGACCAAGTGTGCGTAATGACAGTTCAGTTTCTAGAGACCGGTGACGTAGACCTCCGAAACTGGTGCACGGAATGAGCAACAGTACCGGAGGGATCCGTGACAATGACAGCCCGCTTGAAATTTGCCAAAAGGCACCTAAAGGACTCAGACAACAAGATTCTCTGCTCCAAGATTGAACTCTGTGGTCTGAATGCCAAGCGTCTGGTCTGGAGGAAACCTGGCGCCATCCCTACGGAGAAGCATGGTGGTGGCAGGATCATGCTGTGGGGATGTTTTTCAGCAATGTGGACTGGGAGACTAGTCAGGATGGAGTGAAAGATGAACAGAGCAAAGTATACAGAGATCCTTGATGAAAACCTGCTTGAGCGCTCAGGACCTCAGACTAGGGTGAAGGTTCGCCTTTCAACAGGACAATGACCCTAGGCACACAGCCAAGACAATGCAGGAGTGGCTTCGGGACAAGTCTCTGAATGTCCTTGAGTTGCCCAGCCAGAGCCCGGACTTGAACCCGATCAAACATCTCTGGAGAGACTTGAAAATAGCTGTGCAGCAACACTCCTCATCCAACCTGACAGAGCTTGAGACCCTCCAGAGTACATTAGTGACATCACACCTTCCCTAAGGTGTCTAGAGGCAGCTGTCGCTCACAGAGTGACAGACTACTCTATTGGCTAAGATGGTTGGTTGTGGTTGTGATATTTGTATGGTGGTTACCACCGTGAAAGCACTACTATTTAAATTGTGCCTTTTTTATTTGTGAACATTTACCATCAAGCTGGAAACTTGAATTGAATCAAATCCCACACATGTTGGGAAATAACACACTTCTGTTTGGAGCTGCACTCTGTAATGTGATATGATGGTTTAATATGACATCTGTGTTTCAGATGAGATGTTTCCCACGGTTCCCTGGGTGTGGATTGCTGTTCCTGTTTTGATAGTATGTGTTTGTGGACTTGTGGTTGGTTTCATGTGGATAAAACGCCAGAAACTGAGAAAACCGATAGGTAAGTGATGGTTGGTGTAACCTAATCTTCAGGGGGCATTTTTAACATTAATCACAACAGAGAGAAATATAGGACATTTTCACTCACTCAATTCAATTCAGTGGGTCTTTATTGGCATGGGAAACATATGTTTACATTGAAAAAGCAAGTAAAACAAACAATAAACAAAAGTGAGAAGAAACAAATGTAACATCAGCAAAACACTATTAGAAATTCACAGGAAACATTGCACTGAAGAAAATGGACATTTCAAGTGTTATATTATCAGCTATGTATGTATGTATTGTTTTAGCAATGTGCAAATAGTTGTAGTACAAATAGTGAGGGAAGATAAATAAACATAAATATTATATTATTATTGGTAGTATTTACAATGTTTGTGCTCCACAGGTTGCTCTTTTCTTATGGCAACAGGTCTCTCTCTCTCTCTCTGTCTCTCTGTCTGTCTGTCTGTCTGTCTGTCTGTCTGTCTGTCTGTCTGTCTGTCTGTCTGTCTGTCTGTCTGTCTGTCTGCCTGCCTGCCTGCCTGCCTGCCTGCCTGCCTGCCTGCCTGCCTGCCTGTCTGTCTGTCTGTCTGTCTGTCTCTCTCTCTCTCTCAATTCAAATTGCTTTATTGGCATGATGTAACAATGTACATATTGCCAAAGCTTACTTTGGAGATTTACAATATTCACATAATCAATATTGTCAAGGGGACAATAGTAACAACAATAATCAA
The DNA here is from genome assembly GCF_029448725.1 of Salvelinus fontinalis. Lineage (NCBI taxonomy): Eukaryota > Metazoa > Chordata > Actinopteri > Salmoniformes > Salmonidae > Salvelinus > Salvelinus fontinalis. Next base: position 28,375,094 of record NC_074686.1, read on the forward strand.
TGGTCAAAATAACCATACATTGAACAATAACAATAAGCATAGAGGACATGTGCAGGTTGGTTGGTCTGTCAGACACTGCCTCATCTTATGACAGGCAGCAATGTAGTGTGCTGCCAACCCACAGCTCTCTGCGTCCTCCCCCAACAGGACGGGTAGCCTATCCTCATCAGATTTGGGGAAAGTAAACTCTCTAAGTGTTTTACATTTTTTACATTTTGTTAGGAAATGCAGCTCTGTCTCGGGTTCTGCTGTTGTGCAGTGGTTGCACAGTCTTTCCTCTACAGAGAGCCAGGTTTTCCTGTGTCTACTCTTCTCAATGCCAAGGCTGTGCTCACTGAGCCTGTACTTTTCAAGGTTTTTCTAAGGTTTGATCAGTAACCATGGTCAAATAGTTTGCCACGGTGTACTGTCGATTTAGGGCCAGATAGCACTGCATTTTGCTTTGTGCTTGTGTTTCCCAATAAGTAATGTAAGTAATGTAGTTTTGTTTTGACTGTGTTGTAATTTGTTTTGATCTGATTGATTGGATGTTCTGGTCCTGAGGCTTCAGTGTGTTAGTAGAACAGGTTTGTGAACTCAGCCCCAGGACCAGCTGGATGAGGGGACTGAGGCTTCAGTGTGTTAATTGAACAGGTTTGTGAACTCAGCCCCAGGACCAATTGGATGAGGGGACTGAGGCTTCAGTGTGTTAGTAGAACAGGTTTGTGAACTCAGCCCCAGGACCAGCTGGATGAGGGGACTCTTTTCTTTGCTCAGCTTTTGGTATTGCAGGGCTTGGTAATGACATGACAGGGCTTGGTAATGTCACTGTATTTTAGATGTTTCCTGTAAATGTAATTGCTATTTTTTGAGTTTTATTATTAGTTGATATTGGCCTAACTCTGCCCTGCATGCATTGTTTGTAGTTTTCCTCTGGACATGGAGAAGAATCTTACAGATCTGTCTCTCTCTGTCTCTCGCTCTCTCGTGTCTCTCTCCTTCTCTCTGTGTCTTCACACTTTAGGCCGGGATTCAAGCCAATGTAAATAAACAACCTGTGTAACAGCCTGTGTGATTATTGTATATCAGCAGATAACGCCAGACGCCAGACGAGAGGGAAAAGTGTGTGTGTGTGTGTGCGAGAGCTCATAATTATATAATATAATATAAGAATTATATTAATTTGTTTTCTTAGACTTTGCAGATCAACAGATACAAGAGCTCACTGACGAGCTGGGTAAGTGGTATGAAAAGTAACTTGTGTGTGTGTGTGCGTGCCGGCCTGTTTGTCTCTCCGTGTGTTTGTGTGTGTGTGTGTGTGTGTGTGTGTGTGTGTGTGTGTGTGTGTGTGTGTGTGTGTGTGTGTGTGTGTGTGTGTGTGTGTGTGTGTGTGTGTGTGTGTGTGGTGATTTATCCATGTGTTCTCACTTTAATACTTACTTTTACTGTTCATCTACAGACAGTTCCAAAAGAGGTGTGTGTGTGCATCGTTTGGGTTACAGAGCTCATGATTTGCTCTCATGATTTGTTTGGGTTTTATTATTCTCTGTAGGTACACGTGAACAAGAGCTCACTGAACAGCTAGGTAAGTGGTGTGTGTGTGTGTGTGTGTGTGTGTGTGTGGCGTATTCGTCTCTAGTGATTATCTCGGCCTTCTCACTTTAATTGTTCTGTGTTACTTACCTACAGCTAAACTCAAACAAGAGAGGGGTAAGTCGTGTGAATATGCCGTATGCTTGAGTTATACTCTCCAGGTAGGGTGAAAATGTTAACTTGTTAAATAAGGGTTTGTCAATACCATAGAGCAAAAGCTAATGATTTTAATTCTTACTTATATTAATTTATAATTTATTATTATTGTTTCTTTAAATTGTGTTTTTCCATCTTCAGCTGCACTTGTCTCTTCAGTTGTTAACGGATGCCATGTAAGGTGTGTGTGTGTGTGTGTGTGTGTGTAAACATCCACATTCAGATTGAAAAAATCTATATATATTATTACAGTGTAAATTTACAAACATTTTTCAGTAGAATTCAGGATATAAACTTAAATTACAAATATCTTATGAAAGTACATCGTCTCTGATGATGGGTGAATTCTAGTGAATTGTCCTTATTATAAAAACGTGGTGAAAACAGTTTTTTTAGTAATCATTTAAAAATACTATAAGGGACTCAAGGCCGTTCTATATCTTCAATATCAGCCGTAACGGCAGTCTGAGCGTAACTACACTAACAAAATACTACAATCCATCAAACCTAATTTCTTAGTTCCTTTATTCTCTTACTTTTCCCGAGAGCCGTCAGCCTGCCATGAGCGTCGAGAGCCGTCAGCCTGCCATGAGCGTCGAGAGCCGTCAGCCTGCCATGAGCGTCGAGAGCCGTCAGCCAGCCATGAGCGTCGAGAGCCGTTCAGTCAGGATCTGCCTGAGTATATCAGCCGGGACCTGCCCCTTGTCCCGGTGTTGCCCCTTGTCCCGGTGCTGCCCCTTGTCCCGGTGCTGCCCCTTGTACCGGTGCTGCCCCTTGTACCTGTGCTGCCCCTTGTCCCGGTGCTGCCCCTTGTCCCGGTGCTGCCCCTTGTTCCGGTGCTGCCCCTTGTTCCGGTGCTGCCCCTTGTTCCGGTGCTGGTCTTTATCCCGGTGCTGCCCCTTGTCCCGGTGCTGCCCCTTGTCCCGGTGCTGCCCCTTGTCCCGGTGCTGCCCCTTGTCCCGGTGCTGCCCCTTGTCCCGGTGCTGCCCCTTGTCCCGGTGCTGCCCCTTGTCCCGGTGCTGGCCATTCATTTAGGGGATGTTAGTTTTAGGGTGGTCATTGGGAGGGGAAGACAGAAGCGGGAGTGACTATGGTGGTGTGGGGACAGCGGCTCCTGTCTGGCGGGCGGCTCTAGCGGCTCCTGTCTGGCGGGCGGCTCTAGCGGCTCCTGTCTGGCGGGCGGCTCTAGCGGCTCCTGTCTGGCGGACAGCTCTAGCGGCTCCTGTCTGGCGGACGGCTCTAGCGGCTCCTGTCTGGCGGACGGCTCTGTAGGCTCATGGCAGACGGGCGGCTTTGCAGGCTCATGGCAGACGGGCGGCTTTGCAGGCTCATGGCAGACGGATGGCTCAGACGGCGCTGGGGAGACGGATGGCTCAGACGGCGCTGGGGAGACGGATGGCTCAGATGGCGCTGGGGAGACGGATGGCTCAGATGGCGCTGGGGAGACGGATGGCTCTGGCCGGATACGGCGCACTGTAGACCTGGTGCGTGGTGCCGGAACTGGAGGCACCGTGCTAAGGATAAGCACCTTCCTACTAGTGCGGGGAGCAGGGACAGGGCACACTGTACTCTCAAAGCCCACTCTATACCTGATGCGAGGTACCGGCACTGGTGACACCGGGCTGAGGACAAGCACATCAGGATTAGTAGGGGGAGAAGATACAGTGTGTACAGGGCTCTGGAGACGCACAGGAGGCTTTGTGCGTGGTGCCGGAACTGGAGGCACCGAACTGGATACACGCACTACAGAGAGAGTGCGTGGAGGAGGAACTGGGCTCAGGAGACGCACTGGTAGCCTAGTGCGTAGTATAGGCACTGTAGGTACTAGGCTGGGGCGGGGAGGTGGCGCCGGAAATACCGGACCGTGGAGGCGTACTGGCACTCTTGAGCATTGAGCCTGCCCAACCCTACCTGGTTGAATGCTCCCGGTCACCCAACCAACCGGGGAAACCATGCGTAAGGCAGGTGCCATGTATGCCGGCCCGAGGAGACGCACTGGAGACCAGACGCGTTGAGCCGGCCTCATGACACCTGGCTCAATACCCCATCTAGCCCTGCCAGTGCGGGGAGGTGGAATAACCCGCACTGGGCTATGCACTCATACAGGAGACACCGTGCGCTCTACTGCGTAACACGGCGCCTGCCCGTACTCCCGCTCTCCACGGTAAGCCTGGGAAGTGGGCGCAGGTCTCCTACCTGCCCTTGGCCCACCACCTCTTATCCCCCCCCCAAGAAATTTTTGGGTGTTACTTACGGGCTTTTTGGGCTTCCGTGCCAGACTCGTTCCCTCATAACTCCAGTTCCTCTCTCCGGTAGCCTCTACTCTCCTCAGTGCCTCCAGCTCAGCTTTGGGACGGCGATATTCTCCCTGCTGTGCCCATGGACCTCTCCCGTCCAATATTTCGTCCCAAGTCCAGGAGTCTTTGTCGCCCTGTCGAGCTTTCCCTTGCCGCTTGGTCCTAATTTGGTGGGTGATTCTGTAAGGGCTGTCTCTCTCCTCATCCTCGGACGAGGAGAGGAGAGAAGGATCATCAGACCAAAATGCAGCATTAGGGAAATAAGCCATCTTTTATTTGAAACGACGGCAACACGAAAACACAAAACACTTTCAAAAATACAAAACAAGAAAACGACGTAGACGAAACCTGAACATAAACTTACATAACTAAACGTAACACTTACGGACAGGAAACAGACTACATCGAAACAAAACGAACAACCGAACAGTCCCGTATGGTGCAAGACATAACACAGATATGGAAAACAATCACCCACAAACAAACAGTGAGAACACCCTACCTAAATATGACTCTTAATTAGAGGAGAACGCAAAACACCTGCCTCTAATTAAGAGCCATACCAGGCAACCAAAACCAACATAGAAACAGATAACATAGACTGCCCACCCAAAACACATGCCCTGACCATAAACACATACAAAAACAACATAAAACAGGTCAGGACCGTTACAGTCTGGCTTTATTGTGATTGAATTACATGGAAAGATTGACTTGTTCTTAGAGAACCCTGTTGATTTTGAACTCTTAACTGACTTCACTTTCTTCATTGTAGCCTAACATATTTCATAGTTGTGTTCCCTGTTCCATGGGAGAATATCACAGGTCACCACTGCCAACAGGCAGGCAACTCACAGAAGCAATAACTATGGGAAAATGTAAAATATATTTTTTGATTGCACTTACTTGACTTAAATTCAAGACATTTGTACTAATAATTTGACTGTAACAAACACCAGGTCAAATGAAGGAATATCTCAACATGTATGACATACATTAATTTTTCTTACTTCTACAGACGTTATCAATGTCACTGTCAAATGTAAGTATCATGTGTATGACTGGGCTTTTAAAAGCCTGTGTTTGTGTGCGTGCGCGGGTATGCATGTGTGGGTGGAAATTAGTATTAGACAATCTCAAAAAGATTGTCAAAGTCTGTCATAGGAAAACGTTTTCATTTGTCAGCACCGGTATGTGTGACGTTTTCAGAAACCACTTAGAAGAAATACAATGGCACATTCAATGACTGAAAAGGCAGATGTCGAAGAGGATGAAGAGACGAACCCGTTACACCAAACGATCAGAACCACTTGACGAGGTCGCTAGTTTGGTTAAAGGAATAGTCCACTCAAACTATCCTTCTTTTTAATTTTTTTACATTTAATCCACTGTTGCTAAATGTTTTGCATGTCAGCAATCGCGTTTTCAATACATAGGACTTTCAAGATGATGATGTCTTCATGATCATATGCTGCACTTTGCTTCTTGAAAGTGCTATATCTTGAAAACTTGACTACTGACATGCAAACATTTTTGGGGCTGTATTGGCTGTATTGGACTAATGAAACAAATACCTTTTTTTAATTTTCTTATTGGAGCAATGGTACTATTTCACACTTTCTATGTCACACTAATTTTATGTCACACTCTGTAAACTCAAGGAAGCCTTTCTTTGGAGAAGGTTCTTCATTAGGTTCTTTGCTTTCTGAATGGTTGCAAAAGAATCGTCTTGCTAGAATTGGGTGAATTCCTGTTTTTATGTTGCATTATTTCACATCGCTTAGCCTGTGTTTTTGATTGTTCTATTCTACCTGTATTGCCTCTTTATGTTCATGGGTTCTTTTGGGGTGGTTGGTCTGGAACCTTAAGGGATGTCAGCATGTACAGTGCATTCGGAAAGTATTCAGACCCCTCAACTTTTCCACATTTTGTTACGTTACAGCCTTATTCTAAAGTGGATTAAATAAAACAAATCCTCATCAATCTACACACAATACCCCATAATGACAAAGTGAAAATAGGTTTTTAGACATTTTTGCAAATATAAAATACCTAAAGCAAAAATATCTTATTTACATAAGTATTCAGACCCTTTGCTATGAGACTCGAAATTGAGCCAGTGCATACTGTTTCCAGTGATCATCCTTAAAATGTTTCTACAACTTGATTGGAGTCCACCTGTGGAAAATACAATTGATTGGACATGATTTGGAAAGGCACACACTTGTCTATATAAGGTCCCACAGTTGACAGTGCATGTCAGAGCAAAAACCAAGCCATGAGGTTGAAGGAATTGTCCATAGAGCTCCAAGACAGGATTGTGTCGAGGCACAGATCTGGGGAAGGGTACCAAAACTTTTCTGCAGCATTGAAGGTCCCCAAGAACACAGTGGCCTCCTTCATTCTTAAATGGAAGGAGTTTGGAACCACAGACTCTGCCTAGAGTTGGCTGCCCGGCCGAACTGAGCAATCGGGGGAGAAGGTTCTTGGTAAGGGAGGTGACCAAGAACCTGATGGTTACTTTGACAGAGCTCCAGAGTTCCTCTGTGGAGATGGAAGAACCTTCCAGAAGGACAACCATCTCTGCAGCACTCCACCAACCAGGCCTTTATGGTAGAGTGGCCAGACGGAACCACTCCTCAGTAAAAGGCAAATGACAGCCCTCTTAGTCTACCAAAAGGCACCTAAAGGACTCTCAGAGCATGAGAAACAAGATTCTCTGGTCTGATGAAACCAAGATTGAACTCTTTAGCCTGAATGCCAAGCGTCACATCTGGGGGAAACCTGGCACTATCCCTACGGAGAAGCATGGTGGTGGCAGCATCATGCTGTGGGAATGTTTTTCAGTAATGGGCTGGGAGACTCGTCCAGATCAAGGGAAAGATGAACGGAGCAAAGTACAGAGAGGTCCTTGATGGAAAACCTGCTCCAGAGTGTTCAGGACCTCAGACTGGGGTGAAGGTTCACCTTCCAACAGGACAACGGCCCTAAGTACACAGCCAAGACAACGCAGTAGTGGCTTCGGGACAAGTCTCTGAATGTCCTTGAGTGGCCCAGCCAGAGCCCGGACTGGAACCTGATCATGCATCTCTGGAGAGACCTGAAAATAGCTGTTCAGCAACGCTCCTCATCCAACCTGACAGAGCTTGAGAGGATCTGCAGAGAAGAATGGGAGAAACTCCCCAAATACAGGTGTGTTAAGCTTGTAACATCATACCCAAGAATCAAACCAAATATATTTATAAAGCCCTACTTACATCAGCTGATATCTCAAAGTCCTGTACAGAAACCCAGCCTAAAACCCCAAACAGCAAGCAATGCAGGTGTAGAAGCACGGTGGCTAGGAAAAACTCACCTAGGAAGAAACCTAGAGAGGAACCAGGCTATGAGGGGTGGCCAGTCCTCTTCTGGCTGTGCCGGTGGAGATTATAACAGAACATGGCCAAGATGTTCAAATGTTCATAGATGACCAGCAGGGTCATATAATAATAATTACAGTGGTTGTCGAGGATGCAACAGGTCAGCACCTCAGGAGTAAATGTCAGTTGGCTTTTCATAGCCGATCAAGAAGACTCGATGCTGTAATCGCTGCCAAAGGTGCTTCAACAAAGAGCTGAGTAATGGGTCTGAATACTTATGCAAATGTAATAATTCTATTTACATAATACTTATGTAAATGTAATATTTTTATTTGTTTTAAAATTGCACTGTGTAAGACACAACCAGACCCCATTATATGAAGATTCTAAGGCTGAATCACTTTTCTGTCATATAATGCTGAATTACTTTTCTGTGATATAATGCTATTTCTAATGCTGAAGCACATGTATTGGTGGTATGTCTTTGATACTTCCAGTGGGAAAAATGTTTGGAGTCTTAGGCTGATTTAATTCAAGGTGCTTTATAGAGCAGCTACTAGACAGCCTTTATAAAGGCAATTTCCTTGGATTGAATCCCGGCTTTATTCTCTTCTTCTTCTTATTGTTGCAGTACTAGTATGCTTCTAGATAGCACCTTTTATTGGTTCTACCTGGAAATATAAATAATATTTCATGAGAGGGTTCTACAAAGCACCACAAAGGGTTCCCCTACAGGGACAAATCAAAGAACCCAATTGGTTCTCCAAAAATGGTTTAAGTAGAACCTTTAACCTTTGAATAACCTTTATTCATATTTGTTATAGATCCAAAGCAGACGTTTTTATCGCTATCAAATCATTTCTGGGTGACAATTAAGTACCTTACTGTGATTATTTTAAACTAAAATGGACAAAAAAAAGCAAAGAGACATTTGTCAAGCAAAAATGTAGCTAGGACTGTCTGGGAGTGGTCTGTGGGGAGGGGGAAACTAGCTGTTATTGGCAGAGAGGTTTGGAGCTCTCTTTATTATTTGTCTATTAACTCATTTACTGCTTGATGATGATGATGATGATGATGATGATGATGATGATGATGATGATGATGATGATGATGATGATGATGATGATGATGATGATGATGATGATAATGTTTTATTGTCACATACACCGGATATGTGCAGTGAAATGTGGTGTTTTACAGGGTCAGCCATAGTAGTGGAACAAATTAGGGTTAAGTGCCAGGCAGGCCAAAACTCTATCCCATCAAAACAGGCTGAAATGCCAGACAGTCTTTCCAAACAGCTCTTACACTGAAAGGGCATAATCATAATTTTTACAATTGCATGGTATTATTCCAACCTCATAGTGTGAAAATATATATAAAACACAGGAAAACATATTTTTGACTGCACTGGGCCTTTAACATACTGAATAATCAATGCTTACTTAGTTTAGACCACCCAGGTCGTAGGTCATTGCAGTTCATCATGGCCAGAGACATGAATATGAACATGCCAGTTACTAAAGTAGCTATGTTTACAACACCGGAGGCTGCTGAGGAGGACAGTTCATGATAATGGCCGAAACGGAGTGAATGGAACGTCACCAAACCTATTGAAGCCATGTGTTTGTATTTGATACATTTCCACCTATTCCACTCCAGCCATTACCACAAGCCTGTCCTCCCCAATTAAGGTGCCACCAACCTGTGGTTTACGAAGATCCTGTCATCATGCATGTACAATGTGTGCAAAACAAGACGGCACCGATAAGGGTCTCTACTTAGAACCTTGATGCTACTTACGGTTCTAAATAAGGATATCCAAGGCCACAAAAAGGGTTCCCTTTATTTTACATTTTGTTCTAGAGTGTTCTAGAACTCTACTCACTACCCTGTGCTTTGTTCAATACAAATACTAAAGAGTGGGAATTCTCACCAAACAACACTCATCAGACCAAGCACATGCAGAAAGACTGTACATAAAGAGTAGCACATACATCTTGGGCTGTTTGTATAAAAGGTGCTAATTCATTTAAGTTTAGGACTTTTTAGTACTGTGTCTGTCCAGTCTCATTTTGTTTTGTATAGTCTGTTTTAGCAAGTGTTGTGCTGTGATATGTTAATTCTTGTCACTCTCTCACCCGCTCTCTGGAAACTGAGCTCTCATACCCCAGAACCTCCTGCTGGGCCTGTGAAAGTGATGTGTCCACAATAAAAATGGACTATCATTTGAAAATCACTCTGTTCATGTCTTTACTATAGATATAGAAAATAGTAGTACAGTAGACTATAAGTAAGTAGGCTATGCAATGGTATAAAGTTGTTACAATAATGTATTATTTACTAGGCCAACAATAAAGTGAAGGCTGTGTAGTTCACCTTAACTCATTGAGTCCCACCGTCACTCAGGCGTGATTTAGGACTTCTACTCCCTTTTTAAACATTGTGGGCACTACAGACTTCTGGGTTGTACCATTGGATTTGTATATTTCTCCTGCATCTGTCGGTACCAACCATTAGTCTGTGATTAACGGGAGCTAGAGCGATGTTTGTGAGACGATGGCGGGGCCCGGGGCCGGGTCCTTTTTACAAAAACATCTGTAGAGTGAGAATGGTTTGAGCTACAAACGACTAAAAGCGATCTGTGAAAAGCTGAGACTGGAACATGTTTTGCTCTATGACGCTCACAAGCTACACAAGAGATGTTAGAAGGTGAGGGTTCTTCTGTATAGAAGATCATAGGAAATCCCAGGACATAGTGTCTATAATACTGTAAGGGGTTTTTCTATATAGAAGATCATAGGAAATCCCAGGGCATAGTGTCTATAAGACTGTAAGGGGTTCTTCTGTATAGAAGATCATAGGAAATCCCAGGACATAGTGTCTATAATACTGTAAGGGGTTCTTCTATATAGAAGATCATAGTAAATCCCAGGACATAGTGTCTATAATACTGTAAGGGGTTCTTCTATATAGAAGATCATAGTAAATCCCAGGACATAGTGTCTATAATACTGTACGGGGCTCTTCTATATAGAAGATCATAGGAAATCCCAGGACATAGTGTCTATAATACTGTAAGGGGTTCTTCTATATAGAAGATCACAGGAAATCCCAGGACATAGTGTCTATAATACTGTAAGGGGTTCTTCTATATAGAAGATCACAGGAAATCCCAGGACATAGTGTCTATAATACTGTAAGGGGTTCTTCTATATAGAAGATCATAGGAAATCCCAGGACATAGTGTCTATAATACTGTAAGGGGTTCTTCTATATAGAAGATCACAGGAAATCCCAGGACATAGTGTCTATAATACTGTAAGGGGTTCTTCTATATAGAAGATCACAGGAAATCCCAGGACATAGTGTCTATAATACTGTAAGGGGCTCTTCTATATAGAAGATCACAGGAAATCCCAGGACATAGTGTCTATAATACTGTAAGGGGTTCTTCTATATAGAAGATCATAGGAAATCCCAGGACATAGTGGCTATAGTACTGTAAGGGGCTCTTCTATATAGAAGATCATAGGAAATCCCAGGCCATCGTGTCTATAATACGCTAACATACTGTAGTTGCTGTCACACACTCCAAACTGCACACAGTTGTCACTGATTAGTTGGATGTTCATTTCCCACAGAGCAAACAATTTCTGTAATTACAGCATTCATATATATGTATTTTATCAGGTTTTTGCTTTGGCTGACCTCATCTCTTAAATTGACATTTGTCAATAAAACTCATAAATTCAACTGGTTATGTCAAAATCAGATAAATGAAAAGCCAATTTTTGCTGGGGTGTCAGGACTGATAGGGCTCATGTCCAACAGATGGAAAAGACCACTCTGATGAGTTGGAGTAAAACTAAGGAGAAACTGGTTGCACTATCTTGGGCCGGTTTCTCTGACTCAGATTAAGCCTGGTCATGGATAAAAAACATATTCAATGGAGAATCTGCATTGGAATAGTGTTTTTAGTTCAGGAATAGGCTTAATCTGTGTCTGGGAAACTGGCCTCTAGAGGCCTTTGCGGTTTTAACACCAAGTATGACACACAGACACCCTCACACACAGACACACACACACACACACACACACACACACACACACACACACACACACACACACACACACACACACACACACACACACACACACACACACACACACACACACACACACAAAGGCTGCATTTAGACAGGCAGCCTAATTCTGATATTTATTTGAACTAATCAGATCAGCTCTGAAAAAGATCTGATGTGATTGTTAAAAAGACTAACTAGTGGAAAAAATATCAGAATTGAGCTGCCTGTGTAAATATAATGCAGCCACACACACACACACACTTCCCCTGGCAGTATACACAGTCTGAACTGTTTCCGTGTGTGTGTGTGTGTGTGTGTGTGTGTGTGTGTGTGTGTGTGTGTGTGTGTGTGTGTGTGTGTGTGTGTGTGTGTGTGTGTGTGTGTGTGTGTGTGTGTGTGTGTGTGTGTGTGTGTTTAGAAGTCTCTTGCTGACCAATTTCTGATTGATCAATTAATCAGTTATGAGTCATCAGAAGCTGTAAGGGGCAGGACAGCAATTATCCCTCTTCGGCTCCATAATAAAAAAAAAAGTAACCTTTATTTAACTAGGCAAGTCTTATTTACAATGACGGCCTAGACCGTCCAAACCCAGACAACGCTGGGCCAATTGAGTGCCGCCCTATGGGACTCCCAATCACAGCCAGTTGTGATACAGCCTGGAATAAAACCAGGGTGTATGTAGTGACACTTCAAGCACTGAATTGCAGTATTTTAGACCACTGCGCCACTCGGGAGACCAAATATAACAAATAACCACAATGTGTCAGGAACAGCAATCAAGTCCATTCCTTTGATTGTATAATCCGAGTCAGGTGATGATCAATCGAGCTGCCACATATTGATATTGCTCAGAGATGAACAGGGAGGGAGAGTGGCATGCAGGACAGACGTGGCTCTAGCCTAGACAAGGCTAGGGTGCCCCCTTATGGCTGTATTCCATACTGTTGAGTTTCAGCGCTCCCAATGGCCACTAGAGTTCCCTGTAGAATCATTGTTGAATGTGCTGTCTGCTCTGTGTGTGTGCGTGCGTGTGCATGTGTGTGTGTGCGTGCGTGTTTGTGTAAAAGAGAGGTAAAGAGAGAGGGGGGAGATGGAGAGAGAGAATGGCGTTCTCAGTCAGACACATTCTCATATGTATAGAAACATTTGTGATTTAGAACTGACATCACATAGCTTAACAGCAGCTAAGAAGAATTACCAGCCAACCCCTTGTCCTGCGACCTACTGTACTGTGGCAGGTAACCTAGCGGTTAGAGCTTTGGGCCAGTACATGAAAGGTTGCTAGTTCAAATCCCTGAGCCAATCTGTTGATGTTCCCTTGAGCAAGGCACTTAACCCTAATTGCTCCACGGCTGCTGTTGATAATGGCTGACCCTGGCTGTGACCCCACTCTGAGTGTGTCTCAGGGGGAGTTGGGATATGGTGACCCTGGCTGTGACCCCACTCTGAGTGTGTCTCAGGGGGAGTTGGGATATGGTGACCCTGGCTGTGACCCCACTCTGAGTGTGTCTCAGGGGGAGTTGGGATATGGTGACCCTGGCTGTGACCCCACTCTGAGTGTGTCTCAGGGGGAGTTGGGATATGGTGACCCTGGCAGTGACCCCACTCTGAGTGTGTCTCAGGGGGAGTTGGGATATGGTGACCCTGGCAGTGACCCCACTCTGAGTGTGTCTCAGGGGGAGTTGGGATATGGTGACCCTGGCAGTGACCCCACTCTGAGTGTGTCTCAGGGGGAGTTGGGATATGGTGACCCTGGCTGTGACCCCACTCTGAGTGTGTCTCAGGGGGAGTTGGGATATGGTGACCCTGGCTGTGACCCCACTCTGAGTGTGTCTCAGGGGGAGTTGGGATATGGTGACCCTGGCAGTGACCCCACTCTGAGTGTGTCTCAGGGGGAGTTGGGATATGGTGACCCTGGCTGTGACCCCACTCTGAGTGTGTCTCAGGGGGAGTTGGGATATGGTGACCCTGGCAGTGACCCCACTCTGAGTGTGTCTCAGGGGGAGTTGGGATATGGTGACCCTGGCAGTGACCCCACTCTGAGTGTGTCTCAGGGGGAGTTGGGATATGGTGACCCTGGCAGTGACCCCACTCTGAGTGTGTCTCAGGGGGAGTTGGGATATGGTGACCCTGGCTGTGACCCCACTCTGAGTGTGTCTCAGGGGGAGTTGGGATATGGTGACCCTGGCTGTGACCCCACTCTGAGTGTGTCTCAGGGGGAGTTGGGATATGGTGACCCTGGCTGTGACCCCACTCTGAGTGTGTCTCAGGGGGAGTTGGGATATGGTGACCCTGGCTGTGACCCCACTCTGAGTGTGTCTCAGGGGGAGTTGGGATATGGTGACCCTGGCTGTGACCCCACTCTGAGTGTGTCTCAGGGGGAGTTGGGATATGGTGACCCTGGCAGTGACCCCACTCTGAGTGTGTCTCAGGGGGAGTTGGGATATGGTGACCCTGGCTGTGACCCCACTCTGAGTGTGTCTCAGGGGGAGTTGGGATATGGTGACCCTGGCTGTGACCCCACTCTGAGTGTGTCTCAGGGGGAGTTGGGATATGGTGACCCTGGCTGTGACCCCACTCTGAGTGTGTCTCAGGGGGAGTTGGGATATGGTGACCCTGGCTGTGACCCCACTCTGAGTGTGTCTCAGGGGGAGTTGGGATATGGTGACCCTGGCTGTGACCCCACTCTGAGTGTGTCTCAGGGGGAGTTGGGATATGGTGACCCTGGCAGTGACCCCACTCTGAGTGTGTCTCAGGGGGAGTTGGGATATGGTGACCCTGGCTGTGACCCCACTCTGAGTGTGTCTCAGGGGGAGTTGGGATATGGTGACCCTGGCTGTGACCCCACTCTGAGTGTGTCTCAGGGGGAGTTGGGATATGGTGACCCTGGCTGTGACCCCACTCTGAGTGTGTCTCAGGGGGAGTTGGGATATGGTGACCCTGGCTGTGACCCCACTCTGAGTGTGTCTCAGGGGGAGTTGGGATATGGTGACCCTGGCTGTGACCCCACTCTGAGTGTGTCTCAGGGGGATTTGGGATATGGTGACCCTGGCTGTGACCCCACTCTGAGTGTGTCTCAGGGGGAGTTGGGATATGGTGACCCTGGCTGTGACCCCACTCTGAGTGTGTCTCAGGGGGAGTTGGGATATGGTGACCCTGGCTGTGACCCCACTCTGAGTGTGTCTCAGGGGGAGTTGGGATATGGTGACCCTGGCAGTGACCCCACTCTGAGTGTGTCTCAGGGGGAGTTGGGATATGGTGACCCTGGCAGTGACCCCACTCTGAGTGTGTCTCAGGGGGAGTTGGGATATGGTGACCCTGGCTGTGACCCCACTCTGAGTGTGTCTCAGGGGGAGTTGGGATATGGTGACCCTGGCTGTGACCCCACTCTGAGTGTGTCTCAGGGGGAGTTGGGATATGGTGACCCTGGCTGTGACCCCACTCTGAGTGTGTCTCAGGGGGAGTTGGGATATGGTGACCCTGGCTGTGACCCCACTCTGAGTGTGTCTCAGGGGGAGTTGGGATATGGTGACCCTGGCAGTGACCCCACTCTGAGTGTGTCTCAGGGGGAGTTGGGATATGGTGACCCTGGCTGTGACCCCACTCTGAGTGTGTCTCAGGGGGAGTTGGGATATGGTGACCCTGGCTGTGACCCCACTCTGAGTGTGTCTCAGGGGGAGTTGGGATATGGTGACCCTGGCTGTGACCCCACTCTGAGTGTGTCTCAGGGGGAGTTGGGATATGGTGACCCTGGCTGTGACCCCACTCTGAGTGTGTCTCAGGGGGAGTTGGGATATGGTGACCCTGGCTGTGACCCCACTCTGAGTGTGTCTCAGGGGGAGTTGGGATATGGTGACCCTGGCTGTGACCCCACTCTGAGTGTGTCTCAGGGGGAGTTGGGATATGGTGACCCTGGCTGTGACCCCACTCTGAGTGTGTCTCAGGGGGAGTTGGGATATGGTGACCCTGGCTGTGACCCCACTCTGAGTGTGTCTCAGGGGGAGTTGGGATATGGTGACCCTGGCTGTGACCCCACTCTGAGTGTGTCTCAGGGGGAGTTGGGATATGGTGACCCTGGCTGTGACCCCACTCTGAGTGTGTCTCAGGGGGAGTTGGGATATGGTGACCCTGGCTGTGACCCCACTCTGAGTGTGTCTCAGGGGGAGTTGGGATATGGTGACCCTGGCTGTGACCCCACTCTGAGTGTGTCTCAGGGGGAGTTGGGATATGGTGACCCTGGCTGTGACCCCACTCTGAGTGTGTCTCAGGGGGAGTTGGGATATGGTGACCCTGGCTGTGACCCCACTCTGAGTGTGTCTCAGGGGGAGTTGGGATATGGTGACCCTGGCTGTGACCCCACTCTGAGTGTGTCTCAGGGGGAGTTGGGATATGGTGACCCTGGCTGTGACCCCACTCTGAGTGTGTCTCAGGGGGAGTTGGGATATGGTGACCCTGGCTGTGACCCCACTCTGAGTGTGTCTCAGGGGGAGTTGGGATATGGTGACCCTGGCTGTGACCCCACTCTGAGTGTGTCTCAGGGGGAGTTGGGATATGGTGACCCTGGCTGTGACCCCACTCTGAGTGTGTCTCAGGGGGAGTTGGGATATGGTGACCCTGGCTGTGACCCCACTCTGAGTGTGTCTCAGGGGGAGTTGGGATATGGTGACCCTGGCTGTGACCCCACTCTGAGTGTGTCTCAGGGGGAGTTGGGATATGGTGACCCTGGCTGTGACCCCACTCTGAGTGTGTCTCAGGGGGAGTTGGGATATGGTGACCCTGGCTGTGACCCCACTCTGAGTGTGTCTCAGGGGGAGTTGGGATATGGTGACCCTGGCTGTGACCCCACTCTGAGTGTGTCTCAGGGGGAGTTGGGATATGGTGACCCTGGCTGTGACCCCACTCTGAGTGTGTCTCAGGGGGAGTTGGGATATGGTGACCCTGGCTGTGACCCCACTCTGAGTGT